>NC_084980.1:13432855-13632855 GCF_963691925.1 Scomber scombrus
CCTGCCTCTGGAGATATACAGTGACGTTATTACTCATTCAACCTTTAGCGAAATAAAACATTGGGACTAACAGCTGATGAAAGTTATGAATGAACAAACGACTCTAAGTTAAGACATGCAAGGGCAGTAAATTCCTTTGACAGGTGGCTGCAACTTAAGCGGGTTGGCTAACGCTAGCCACTTAGCGTTCAAAGGCGTTCAGAAAAATGAGGAAACACCGTAGCATGCTAACTAGCCACGCAGCTACTTACATGCTACTTTCTGTATCACCCACACATTGATCACGATTTCCAGCAACCACAACACTGAAACGACCAGTAACGTATATTCCGTCTTAAACAGGACCAAATGTTTGTCCTGCCACAGTGTGTGAAGCGTCCCCCAAAGAGGAGACGGGGAGCCGGGAGGTTTTTTCCGCAACACTCCTCCTGCCATCTCGGCGGCTTCGGCGACGTGGAGAGAGGCCTCAACGCGCATGCGATATTGTATTACGTCACGTGACAAAAATATTCAATGCCTACGTCACGTGACCTGAACGGTACTTTAACCGAAGAATGTCAATTTGAGATTAGTCCTCGTTAACAGGTAAATAAAACAGCTTTATTATCGCGTGTAGTTGATAATTAAGACATGTATGCTATTATACATTAAACGTTGTTCCTCATATGGTTAGCTAACCTTAGGTTTTAGGTAAACAACGTTTATAGAGGTCACTGCTTGTCCCAATGCTGCCCTAGCAACGTTAGCTGGCTAGCAGCTAACTTTAGCCAACCAATATTAAATAATAATAATAATGATAAAAAATAATAATAATCATTTCAGTGAAATACGTTATGACACATGTGACACACTCATCATGTGTTATTAAAAGCTCACGTTACCCTTGGCACCTGACTATATAGATCCCAGGAACATTGTACACATGTGTATAATTTCAGGAACTTCTGCATATTGCACATTCATATATTGCAGCTTTATTTACACAGAGATTGTTGACTGTATATAGTATTTTATTTTATTTTATAAATGTACTCCTGTGTCTATTTGAATTTCTCCCAAGGGGGATCAGTAAAGATACATCTCATCTCATCTCAACTTAATGATTTTGCCAGAAAACTTAATGCTAAGTTATAATTATTACAAGTTCATAGTTATTCAATGTAAAAAAGATGTATTAATATTGTTACCTTATAAAAACTGTCATAGTAGATAAGAGTTGCTCTTGTCGTCTTACTTTAGAGCTTGTTTCTTGTTTTATTTGTATGTATAGCTTAAAGGTAACAGCCCACTTCTCTTCTTAGCCAAGTCCAAATATGTATTGCAAGATTGGCCAGGCTTTGTAAACACAAATAAAAAAGCATGTCCTCTTTTGAGACTATCCTAGGTGTCATTGTTAGGGTTACGTCTTGAACCTGGAGTGGGTTTATTGATCTTCTCACATATCCTATGTTTGCCTTATACACTGTAGGTCTGATCGCAGGGCTGTAACAGCAGACCCAGAGGGGATGGATGGATTTGCTGTGAAGGTTTCTGAGGCAGTGTGTCTTGGGGCCAGCTTTGCCCTCTCAGGCATCTGCTACTACCTGTACAGGAAGAGTCGGACGACAGTGAATACACTCAATGTTAGTTGTGTTTTATGTATAATTAAAATAATTTATATAAATGTATATTGTCCTCTACACTATGAATATTGTACATCCATATTGTCTGTTTCTTGTGTTGTCAGGATGCTCCACACTTCAATATAGATAAAAAACTAACAGACGTCTTGAAAGTTACTCCAGGAGTGTGTCTACAGTATGCTGTCGTTGAAGGTAATCAAGGTTTCACGGTTTCTGATGCAGACAAGAGCTGATCCATATTTGTTCACTGTAAAATGTCCTCACCTTCTACTGTTCATTACTGTATGTGTGCATGCTTGAATGTATAGGTGCTGTGCAACCAGTGGGGGAGTCTCTGAACAGTCACTTCCAAAAAGAAACTGCCGGAGTTTTGCAGAAATTCAGTTTGAGAGAACACAGGCTGGTGTGGAACGGCTTTTCACGCACTTGGTGAGCACGATGTTAAGACAATAATAAAGTGCAGCACTATGATATTATACTTGAAAAAAGTTTTGTTTTGTGGCGTAGTTACCCTTTTTACTCTTATTTCAGGATAGTTGATACACTGAGCTTTTCAGTCAGTCAGTCATATGCACATAACCTCATTTAACCACAATTCAGCGTTAAACGAAAACTGATAAAACCACAGTTTTATTCCTATTTTAAAAGCCATTTTGCACTGGTGTAGTTTGGAAATGCAATGCTATAGTGTGTAAAATATGACTATGTTATCTCTACACACTGCACATTCTACACATTTTAGGACTCAAAAAGTAAAAGTGACTTAGTGTTTTAACATTAGACTTCCATGAAGTTCAGAGACTCACAAGAGACACATTTTAAAAAAGGATTGTCAATTTTGAGTTTCAAGAATACTTTTAATATATAACACTAATTGCATTAAATTTTGATTGAATTACCTTGAATGAAGCATTTTGGCTGCCATAAAAGTTCTTTAAAAAGCACTGATATTTGTTAGCCTTTTTTGGCAAGTCAGATATATTGGAACTTTTTGAAATGTGTGATTGTCTCGGTCGTAATTACAACTTCAAGTCAGAAGCTGCTAATTACAGTAACTCTCTTATAACATGAATGTAGGATTAGGTCCTTTATTGACTGGTAAACGCAGATGCCTTTTTAACTATACAGCCCCAATTTGTAATGCAAACTTTCTAGTAGCCTAATCTGAGGTCACAAATGCATGTGTCACAATGAGGTAACCGCAAAGTTCCAGTTTATTTGATCATTGTCGTCTGTATCATCATATGTGTAAACTAAAAAGACCCATTGTCCTTCTCTCTTCCTGTTGCAGGACGGACAGTGAGCGACTCTTACACCAAAGAGTGAATTCAGTGCCCTTTATGTTAGTGGGATCAGATGAGACAACAATCAAAGTCATGTGCCCTCTGCAGGCAGATGGAGTGCAGATGGAGATCACACATGAGAAGTTCCACCAGGTCAATTATGGCTTGGGCGACATCGTAGGACAATTCCTCAGCGGGGAAAAGCTTAAAGGACAACTGGAGACAGAGGAAATGCTCAAAGTCAGTTGTTATATACATTTTGAAACACTATAATTAATTCATATTTAGTTGACGAAGCTCTACAGCGCATGTAAACATAAACTGATCCCAATCCTTCTTTTTCCAGGTGGGTACAATTCTCACAGGTGTAGGTGAGCTGGTCCTGGACACAGATGGCACCCTGAAACTTCAACCACCATCCAATGGATCAAAGTACTTCCTGAGCATCACAGACTTTGACACCCTGCGAGGAGAGCTGGAAGGCACAGCAGTGACGTGGAAGGTGTTTGCCATTGTCTTTGCATTAGCAGGCGCAGCGGCCCTCCTCTGGGTTGGTCGACGTTATTACAAACACAGAAAACTTCACTCGCAGCGGGAAAAAGAGAGAAGAGAATTTGAGAGACTGCAGGCTGAAAGAATGCGCAATGGAGCAGGAGGCCTGGAGGATGGTCTAGATGATGATGAGGACAACATAGAGAATGCCTGTTTGATTTGCCTCAGTCAGCCACGTAACTGTATTCTGTTGGACTGTGGGCATATATGCTGCTGCCACAGCTGCTACCAGGCCCTTCCACAACACCTATGCCCCATATGCAGACAGCCCATCAGCAGAGTATTGCCTCTCTATCACGCCTGAGGCACCTGTATGATTATATGAGCTCAGTGGAGCTTAATCACCAAACTGTTCAAGCTTTAGACATAAACAGTCTGAACTTCTGCACTTGAGAGAGTGCAAAGATGGCTTTGAGGAACATACTGTATTGTATCTATTGACAAAATGTGAAGTATCAAAATGCTGTCAAACCCTTTGTTCACAGAGTTCAAGTGAGGTACTTTTATATGGGGGAAATGAAATATTTTGTGACAAAAAAAGGAAAGTAATTGGAAAGAAGGGGTGTAAATGTATGCAAGAGAGATGTTTATTTTCCTACATGTTAGTCCTGTGCCTTACATTGTTAATTTATATGGGTGCTGCTATCCCACAATAATTATATATATCTGAATAACTTAAGCCTGCTCGTAAAGTGCTAAGCTTTTTGTTTCAGCCAATGTCAGTTACACTTTTGAGTCACTGGAAGTTATTGAAACAAAGACACTTTTAGTGGCCAGATACTTAGAGGGAAATCCAGCTGCTTTAGTGTTAAGGTCCACTATAGACTGTAAAATGATGGTTTGTTGAAACAAATTCAATAAAACATCAGTCATTAAATATTTTGTATATTGTATTTCACTTCATACTCTCTACTAATGCTTCCTGATGCTAAATCCTTCAACCACTTCAAGTTATTTGAGTTATGGAGTGATGATAAAACTTTATCATGTCTTGGGTTACAGATCTGTGGGGGAGTAACATGTTATACTGTATTATGCCCCTTCTGGATGTACAGATCGTCTTATATCTTGTTAAACACTGGGTGTACCGATTGCCTGCATCTCCGAATGATCCACAGACTTCTGAACAACAGCTGTAACATTAAAATGGCTGCTGCTCTCTTTTAACCATTAGGAGAGCAGATCATGTCTGAATAGATACAAGTGTTTCACATGACTCTCGAGATGGGATTAATTCATGAGGCTTTTTTTCTTTTCTTTTTTCTATAGGCACACAATGCTTGTTGACAGCACCTGGTGTCTGAAAAGACTTGGGTGCAGTGAGTCATCAAGCTTACTATTTCTGTCATCCTACCAAGCGATGTGAAGATGTAGAGAATAGCAGATAGATGAAAAGCCACCTCCACATAGATGTATTTTTCAGCAGTAGCGCAGTAAAGAGAAAAACTAATAGGCTTGTGTATGTGTTTGGGGAAGCAGGCAAGGTGAAGAGTGCAGAACTGGGGCTGAGTGGGGATGAAAAAAGGAGCAGGTGGGCAACACAAGATCCCATAAATCCTCCTCAGCGGTCGTAAGGGTTCACTTTGACAAATACTTCATGAGCTCTCTCAGCAGAACAACAGCTGTGGCTCTCAAGGAACAGACTATTATTGAAGCACCCCCAGACCTCTCATGGTATGGAAGAAATAATGTATGATTTGTTCATGTTGAATAATTGAGCGGATAAAAAGACATCAGTGCAAAACAGTGATAGGAATATTATTTTTGGAGAGACTGAATGCTATGAAAATTAGACAAATCTGTATACATATTCTGTGATGTATGCACAGTTCATATAGAGTTAAAAGCCCTAAAATATAAAAAAGTAATGTCTGACTTCACTGTCACGATTACTAATAGAAAACAGATCAGATCAAAGCTTCAGAACATTAATTTCAGCCTCTCTGAATTATGAAAACGTGTTTGTGCTGCTACCAGTAGGTGTCCATCTTTCTTCACAAGACAGAGTAAGATGCAAACTGTTCGGGCTGACAGTGACTCTGATGGCTGCTTTCCAAGTCACATGCAATTAATCTAGGCTGTGAAATCCTGTTTAATCCACTCTGATAGCTGACAAACAATTTGGATGATATGATTATTCTCTAATGGGCTGTGTTTCACGGTTGTAGACCTTGATTTGTGATGATGAGGGTGTAGCAGTAACAGTAGTGGTTGAGTTGGGTGAAACTTTACTTACTAGGGGCAGTGGTTGAAAATACTGGGATTTAATGGCTTGGTCAGAGAGACTATTGGGAATTTTAGTAACTTCTAAATAGCATTATGAAGTCACATTGTGTAGTATTGTGATCACGTCGCTGTGAGTTTTGTGCTACATAATATGATATTATCCTGATGAGATAGTGTACAAGAATGTGCCAGTACAACAATATTGTACACACCATTTCACTTTTGAAGCTGGTCAAGGTGGAGCTAGTTTTAACTACATTATACACAGTGAGGTAGTTTAGTCCAGTAGTCCTCAACTGACCGGCGGGGCCTCCTCCAATGAGTCACTTTTCTATAATCTCTAGTTAAACTAGTCAAAACGGCTCTTTAACCTTTTACAAAGTAACACATGTATTTTATAAACTTAATGTATGTCATTGTTTTTTTAAATGTAAAACCTTAATGTGATCTTTCAGATTTTGAAAAATAGGCCCAGTTATGAAATAAGAGTTGTGGAGTAAAAACTGCACCATACCGTAGCGTTATAATGTAGCATTAAATGCTACAATGCAGAAAGAACCATACAAATAACAAAAGGGTATTATTTCAGTAAATGTATTTAATTACTTTCAACCACAGGTTTTTTGTGTGTCTTAGATTCATAAAGTTATGTCAGATTACAGCCAAACCAAAGCAGATTAATCCAAATGCAGCAAACAATGGGATGGAAACTGGAACTGGAATAGTTCCAGCTCTGCAGTACAAGTCTTTGAAATCCTGACACACCATGACCTTATGTGCTTGTGTTTCTGACAGGAAGGGGTTGGAGGGGTTGGGGGTGTGTGTGTGTCTTTTTTAACTTAGCAGACACTGACAGAGGAAAGGTAGAGATGCAGTATCTCAGGAGAGAGAGCCACCACAGCATGCTATATTCCCTGATGCCAATTACCGCTGTCACCCATCTGCTTTGGGCACGCAGTGAAACGTGGGATAAGTGACCTACTTTCTAACAGTAGTGTGACTGCAGCGCTTCTCCACTTGTCAACAAACCAAGCGCTCCCTCCCTAAGGAGAGGGAGATTGCTATCATTGGGAAGTTTACACTGGTCAAATACAAAGATTTTTTTAAATTTGGCCCTTCAATGTGAGCAGATTTCACTGTTTTTACAGTGCTCGCAGGGTTCTGAATGCACAAATAATGAATTTCCAATGGACGAAGAAATTTTTTTAACCAGTCTACTTTGCACCGATAAGAACTCAACTGATGAACACATCCCCAAATTGCAAGAAATAAATAAACAAAACCCTTATCTAGGTTCATCTGTTCATAATCTGACATATACTGTAAGCCTCTGGGATTTCGATTATATAATATAATGCAAGTAAAAGGAATTTCAATCGTGATGCACACACTTGGAAACTTACATTTTTCTTTCCAGCATCAGTGTCTTTGTTACTCTGGATAATCCACTGAACATACTGTTTTCAGAGGGACCGTTTCTCCAGTCGTTCAGTAGTTTCAAGACAGTAGGGTCTGTTGAGTATTTCTGCAAAAATGTTGCTGTTGAATTTTTTTTTTTAAAGTGATTTTGCAGTGTGAGCATTACAAATGAAGTACACTAGACGCAAGTAGATGTTTTGTTTTCAGTTCAGTATGTTAGTATGTTAGCATTCACATTTTAGTTTTGTATGTTAGCATGTTAACATACTAAACTAAAATGTGAAAATTAGCACTGAGCACAAAGTAGAGACTGATGGGAAAGTCATTCATTTTGTAGATTGTGTGCTCCAGTATCTTCTTTGGGTACTATCCTTGAGAGGTGGCCCATCGAAATGTTTCTCATTAAGATTACCTTGACAGGAATGTCAAATTTCATGTCAATCCAACCAAACGATTGTTGTGATATAACTTAAACACAAATGTTAACGTCATGGTACGGCAAAATGAAAAGTCAAGAGAACCCCAACATCACTAGGATTCATCCTCTGGGGATTATGCATATCTGTACACAATTTCAATCCATCCAATAGTTGCTGACATCTTTAATTCTGGACCAAAGTGGTTGACTGACTGACATTGCCATCCACAGAGCTATGCTAAAAATACTGCTTAGTGCACAACTGCAACCACAGTCGAGGGGTAGGATAATGTTTTATTTTGAGAGGTCATGAATTTATAAAGTTTGGGGATCACTGCACTATACATGAGGTAAATGAGAAATTAATTTTCTGGGGGGGGACATATCTGCTCTGTCTGCGTACAATAAATTAAGAAATGCTCCTATTATACCTTAGAAACAGACTGTAAAATCTCTCTATGAACTTTAACCAGTATGCTACTTAACAACATGAAATTCACACCTTTGATCACAGTTTGGCCTCCCCTGTGAACGTGGTGCTGAAGGCGGAGCACACAGCTGCATCTGTGTAGGTTCAGTATGCTGCAGACTACAGCTGTGAGCATTTCTATCTCATCTGTGTGCTCACTGATCCAAGGGCAGGAGCTCTGCCAACGTTCCCACAGTCTTTTGGAGGATGTTTATGCTGAAAAACAAACAGCATCCATCTTCATGACGAGGAGAGCAGATACACAAACACACACACACACACACACACACACACACACACACACACACACACACACACACACACACACACACACACACACACACACACACACACACACACACACACACAGGACACACAGGACTTTCATTTGGTCCATGAGTGCAGATGGTGTCTCTCGCTTTATCCTTTTCCACTTACTTACATTTTTAGTTTCCCTGAAATATATACCTGCTCACACACATAAATCCTGAGAGCTGATACTCAGAAAATTGATCCTTGCTCTGAGCTCTGGACTTGTTATTGTTGTTTTTCGTCAGCTCGTGTTCCTCAAGGAGGAACATAGTGTGTATATATGATGTGTGTGTGCTTGTAGGTTCAGTGGTGCTTGGTCTGCTCGAGGGGGAGAGATGGGGAGGGGGTGAGTGACTCAGCACGTTGATTCATTTGTAATTCGAGGCAGTGCTTCAAGAGCACACGCACATATGCGCACACACACATTTCTTAAGGGTGGGTGCCCTTGTCAGAGATGATGGGACTGATTGAGTGAGCCTGATCATTAAGATCTGCTGCCTGCTAAAGAGGCAGAGAGGGAGAAAGAGAAAGAGAGGGAGATGGAGGAGGAGAAATCACAGCATGTGGACTGAGAAAGATCAATTGAACTAAACAGAGGCAGAACAAATGAGGAGTCATTGCACTTAAGCATGCTCGCTTCAACATTATGTACAAGTGCTGGAGGCATGCAGGGAGGCAGTGCATTAAGTAAAAGAAGGGTACCAGTTGGTAAAACACATGCATGTTTCTGCCCTAAATAGTGAGCTTGAGGAAGCACCTGGTACCATGTGGGGGAAGCAGGTCGGATCTTCCCCCCACAGCCTCAATCTCTTTTGCTGACTGATGACAACATGTGAAATCCCTGGCCCTGGCCTGAACCTTCTGCATGAATCGAGTGCTATGCTTGTTGACAGCTGGAGGTTGAAGTTTATTGGGCGGGAGGAGCTTTGTGTGCCATCCTTGGGGGAATTACTTTGGGATACAGTGGCAGATTTACAATCTCTAGTACATTGTGTAACCTTTCACATTTTGGAATTTTAAAGCCTGACTTTGGAACCGTGTTTCAGTAAATATGAAAAAAAAACTCACAATTAGAGAAAAGCTAATTACTAGCACTTGTCTGATCAAATGTGACCCTCTCATCTTGGTTAAATTCGTTGATTAGACTGTTGCATAGATTATGGAAATTGACATTTGAGTTGTTTTTATTCCTTTAAAAATGTTGGCTGCATGTTTTCTAACAGAAATGCTCTCTGAACTCAGTAACATGTTTTACAGAGGGGTATATATATGGGCCAAATTTCTGTGGGCAGCCAGACCTCACAGCCAGCCAACAGGCAGGACCTCACTTTGACTCTGCAGCCGCTCCTCATCTTATCCCTGCAGGAAATCCAAGAGCCTTTCCAATGCTACTGATCTCAAGAGTGTCAGCTGGTCCGAGTTGTTAAAACAGGTTTGGTCCAATAATAGGCTTTCTGTCAGTGCATTATTTTAGCTTTTTTTGAGACATCATATGCTGTGTAGACAGATGTAGCACAGGCTGTGACAAAAAGAAAGCAGTGAAGAATTGCATAATTTAGCTAATGTAGAAATAATGGTGGTGCTGTCCTTGGTGCTGAAATTATCTGATATACTGTATATATATTTCTGTTTATTTTGTGTATTTTTTAGGAAGTCTATGATGTATAAATACATCATGTAAAATGAATTAGGTTTGTTTTTATGTGTATGTTTATGTTCTTATTATACATGGTAGATATTCATAATGTATAGACTAAATGAAAGAGTTAATTATTTTAGTGTTTCCAGGTTTTTGGACTACTTTATGACTTTTGGGTCAATCTTTAAAAAAAACCATAGATCCTGTATTTCCCATAATGCACTGAATTACTTTGTTTTTTTTTAGATTCTTTCTGGCTGGTAAAGGCCTGCATCTTTCCTCACTCCTTGTCTTTTTTGCCACAGATGATTATACAACTGTTTTACAGGATGAATAGTAGTAAATTGACCTTTATGGTGTGTGCATAATCAGTGGACTGTCCCTTTAATGTCCCTGCATGATATGATTTAAATGTTATCAGCTTAACTCTCATCTTATTTTATCCTTTCATGTCTCATCTTATAAAATAGATAATAACTGCAGTCTTCGTCCCAGACCCTTTCAGTTATAGTCACGATACTGTGCTACAATGCTAAGAAATGCTTGTTTATGACACTTGCTGCTCTAATGATCCTACAGTGAATCATGGAAGGAGGGAAATAACACCCCGTAATGCAACTATAATGTGCTATACTAAAAAAATATGATGCTGAGGTACATATTCATTTAATTAGACACAGCATATCAGTTATGGTTTTATATACTGAGGTAAAAGTCTACATATCCAAGCCTCAGACCTGCTGCAATCCTCCTCCACTAAAGCAATTACATCTCTCGCCTGTTGATGTCACTCTTGCTCCTCTACCACTCGGAGTCCCCTGCCACACACACACACACACACACACACACACACACACACACACACACACACACACACACACACACACACACACACACACACACACACACACACACACACACACACGCGCGCGCCTCAAACCCGGATGGATGACTTCACCGTTCTGCCTGGGTTTCCTTTATGATCCCGGGATCTCCCACTTCCCTCACCAGACATCAGCCAGCAGCACAGGCGAACACAACTCTCTCTCTCTCTCTCTCTCTCTGTCTCTCTCTCTGTCACACACACAAACACACGCACACTCACGCTCTCTCCCTGCAGCTGCAACGCATCCAGAGACCACAGAGAGACCTCACTAGCTCCTGGACTTTAGACACTGGCCCCTTATCCACATCTACACCCTGAGTTATATATTCTGAAAAGGATCCCAGCAGGAGAAACACACCAACCACCGCAACTTGTGCACAAGGCGGGATCTACGGCTGTATTGAAGATATAGCCACTGAGGAAAACTTTTATCTACTTTTTAAAAACCTCCAGACGCTGGTGTTACTCTAAACCCCGTCGTGCCACAATGTCCGAGGTGCTGCCATACAACGAGGGGAAAATGAGCGGCTATGGGGCGGACAGCGAGGTCAGTCAGATGTCCTTTAGCTGTGGACTGCAGGACACAAGCGCCTTTTTCGCTGCGTCGCAGGCGAAAAGACCCCCAAAGCTTGGACAGATCGGCAGAGCCAAACGAGGTAAATGATGGTTATATATATATATTTTTTTAAACAAAAAAACCCGTCACTATTACATGACCAGAATTGTTTAAACTGTCCACAAATATATACATTTTACAAGCCTGTAGTGTATCCAGGGATTTGACTGCACTCTTAGTATGAGTTCAGTGATTTTACTGTAATCAATGAATTCTCTTTTCATTTATTGTGTCGTCTCTTTAATACTCCTGATATTTGTTGCTTTGAAAAATGCACCACAGGATTAAAATACTTCTTTATTGCATGGCTCTGTGGTTATCGACGACATATAAACTGTTGACATGCAAGCACGAGAAATTATCCTGATGCAAGGACACACCCCATGCTGCACCCGTCAAACATGAGAGTTACACATACTGTACAGGAGAAAGCCTGGCTCGTCGCCATTGACGGGAAATGTGTTGTTTTCGCCAAGTGCGCGCGCGTCGAGGTTGAGCATTTGCAATGGTCCTTTTAATTAATTAATTTATTCACCTGCAACTGCGCTCCACTCGCACTTCCCTCACTGTCTTTGGTTATGAAGTGCGCCATATCCCCCTGTACAGCAGGCCATCAATAATAGTTAATTATGGAGCATCACTGAAATGTGCAATACGTCGTGAGCTGTAAATTAAACACAATAAACCCCAATAGGGATGTTCGGGAAATCTCATCATGTGTCTGAGCTGTCATGGCTTCAGTAAACATCCCCCCCCCCTTTCTTTTTTGTCTCCACAGTGGTCATCGAGGACGACCGAATAGATGAGGTCCTGAAGGGGATGACAGACAAGTCTTCACCTGGCGTGTAAATCATGAAGGATGCCTTGCAGACTTTTTTAATTTAATGATCACCGATTTGAAGCACTTGTCGGCTGTGCATGTTCGAGGATTGCGGGAGAAAACGACGGCACGAAGTGAGGCTGTGGATGAGAAAAGGAAAAGATGAAAAGGCAAAGAAAGGGGGTGTGTGAACGGAGAAGGCTGAAGAAAGAGGTGTAAAGGAAGAGAGAGAGACTCTGGAAAAGACCAAGATTTATCATGGGATTGCTGGCAATTCTCCAAACGAATCCCGATTTTAACTACTGCTGCGCAGCAAGATGTTGAGATGGCGGACACTGCTCTGTATCTCAACCTCTGCTGACTTTAATGATGGATGAACTTGTCATTACTTCACGCTCATCTTTCTTTTTTTTCCTTTCCAAAAGCGCTGTAAGCAACAAAATACTGCAACTGGAGGCTGAAGCTAAATCCCAGCCCTATTTCAATAAGTTGTACAGTAGATAGGCTAAGCTTTCAGACACCCCCCCTCCTTTCTCCTCCTCCTCCCCTCTCCTCCTCTTCCTCCCCTCTTTCCTGTAGGCTTTGCTTTGTTGATTCAGTCAGCGATGGTGCATTCAAGGGAGCTGTCCTTTCAGCACTGGTCCAATGCATTCCTGTTGCTGCTATCGCTTTTTAAAGACAGACCAACCAAACTCTCGAGTCTACTGAATAGAGGAGACCCATTGTATGTAAAAAACAAAAAACTAAATACAAAAAACAAAAAACCATATATCCGAGGACGGTGCAATGTTAATATTTTCTGTATTAGAACCCCTATTTGTTTTGGCCCTACATTTTAAACAGCATTTAGGCTGAACTGAACCACAGGTTACATTCTTCTTGCATTACTCATCAGTGGTTAAAGGTGCAGGTTGGCGCCTTCATGTAGCTGATTTACACCTGCACATATCTTTTTTCCCCCCTTTCTTTTTGTTTTGTTTTGCATTTTTAAATGCTTAAATATCTACAGAGGCCAGCAGAGATGTGGAGATTATAGTAAATATTTAAAATAATAGTCATGAAATTGATGGGAAAAAATATTCTTTCTATGATTTGGGTATTTTAATTTTTTGCGATTATTCGTGTTTCGTCTTCTATACATTTGAAGTTTTTTCTCCATCTATTTGCATGAATTTTCACTCTGGTGCCAACACAGGTGCCACCACTCTTACCCAGGCACGCTTCTTTTTAACAAAAGTCATATTTGTATTTTTATATCTAAATATTTGTTATTTAAATGATATGCTAGTCAATCGTCTTACAATTCATCAACAAAAATATTTCTACTTCAGAGAGGATATACAGAGTGAGACTAAGCTTCATGGAGGAGAACCTAAGATTTTAGTGGACTGGTCTCATTCTATATCAGAGGATGGACGTTTTTTAAAGACTAACTGAATGTGTCTGGGGTTTTTGCACACATCAATGTTAAACTATTATTAAGAAATCGTATACTGTGACTTGAGCTTCGTTGATGAATTTGTTAGAAAATGGCAGTTTTAGAGTATATTGCACTGTTTACGAGTATCCTCAAATAACAAGTTGTTATTTGACTGATTTTGGACATTACAGTTTTGTTTTTTTAATTTTGTTTATTTTGTACCATTATTTTAAAGAAACTGGATATGGTTTGTTGTGCATGAAACCTTAATATTTTCAATAACGAAACATCGTTTTATGAAGCAAAAAAGCAACAAAAATGTCATGACATTCTAAGAATGAGTCATTGTATATTATGATGCCATTTTCACTGTATTTGGTGAATTAATAAATGGTGAAAGAAAACGGAAATGTGATTCTTTGGTATGGCTTTTGTCCCAAGACATTCTTACTAAGCATTCAGTGGAAAATGACAAAGAAAAGTTCAAGTTGTTCTTTATTGAAACATAAGAGCACATGCTCTCACCACATTAACTATGAAACGTAAACTTCAGATCTTATGAAGAGGAGTGCCCTGAGTGGTCACAGTGCATGCTACATGACTGTAACGTTTAGCCTAGTTTGACCCTGGCTTGAGACCCTCGTTGCATGTCATATCCCCCCATCTCTCTCTCCTTCTTTCCTGTATGCCTCTAAGCCTTTATACATTAAAGGCAAAAAATTCCCAAAGACATATCTTTAAGATTTTTTTGGAGAAACAGAATGTTAACATGGCTGCAGTATTGGAAAGCAAAAGGCCTCCTGTGTATTACAGCTTTGGCTGGACTACACTTCCACAGCCTTCACCTCTTTGACAGTAAATACTGATCCTTAATTAAAGAGAGGGGAAAGAACAGTGATACATCTGTTAAGCTGTTTAACAGCTCTGTGCTGGCCTAGAATAGTGAATCCATTAAACCGCAGACCCTTGGGGAGCCACAACTGGCCACATGATCATCTATCAGATTCTGGGCTTATAGTACAGAGGCTCTCACACAAAGTCTAAAACAACATTGCTACAGTTGCTGCTACAAGAAAAACCTAAATCTGTGAAATAAGGTGAAACATTCAGTAAAAGGGGAAGAACACTGTACTACATTGTTTGCAAACATGTCAGTCAGGAAATTGTGTCAGTTGATATCACCCCTTTCTACAGATGTATAGATAGTGGACAGCCTCGATAACTCAGACAAATGACTTGTAATTATGCTACGAATCTTCCTGTAAATCCCGCTGCAGAAGTGACACATTTTTCTCTCTCATTTGTTGTAGCATTTGTAAAAAAAAAAAAACATCTAGAGTACCAGGCTGCGTCTATAAAAAGCCATATGTTCTGACAACAATACATGAACACTGATCCTCACTCTGAGTTGCACTTCACTCTAATAACGAAACATCAACAAAGTGTCATCAGTGTAAGCGACCACATTCCCATCAGTGAGATTATTGACTGTCAGCACATCAGCACTGTGCTGAATGAACACATAGTGCTATCGATCACATTGTTGTTGTTGATGTCGTGTGTGTGTATGTGAGCGTGTGTGTGGCTGTCTGAGGCCATGGACAATTACACTTTTCACAGTAATGTGTATCTCAGGAAGGCCGGAACCGGATTGACATATTTGGGCAGATGTTTTATTGTGTGGGCCCTGCCACACGCCCCCCTCTCTCTGTTATGAGTGTGACTGTGGCTTTTATAGTAATTCATTAAAGTCCAACTAATAAGGTGGCACTATTGTTCTCTTTTTAGTGTTATATACATTTTATGCATTTTTGAGGTTGAAAAATCCTCCAAATATTTTAAGCCTAAATATTTCTGAACTATTTGAGAGACAGTAGACTTAAAGGCTAACACTGATTTTTGGATATAAAAACCAACAATGACTTTATCCCAAAAAACAGTATAGTCTGTGTAACCAAAGTGTGTCTGTGCCATTGTCATCCAAAAACCATTTAAAATTCACAAAATATTGTAGGAATCAGTAGATATTAGTTTATTGCAGATATATCGTCTCTGCTGATACTGTTAGTTGGCTGTAAGTAACATGAAATTGGAGTTCAGAAGTGCCATCGATATGTTTGAGGTAACTTACAAACATCTATTACAGTTTGTCCACCTGAGAGAATGACAAGTTAATTTTTCATCTTAAAATATCCTGCTCAGTTCTTTAACAACCACTGAGGAAAGATTTATATCAAAATTGTTATATTATGCTTTTGTAGAAAAAGTGAAAATCGCAAAAATGAAAACTCTAAAATGTTGATATTGGTTTCTGCCTCAAAATGACAGCATTGGTTTGGCTCTATCTCAATTAAATCCCATCAGTGCATTCTCTGAAGAGTGACTTCTTGGCAGGCTCACCTTTGAGTATGTTCAAGAGCAGAGTTGTATGTTAACACTTTTTTTCCAGTATTTGAAGAGTTATGAAAAAATAAACACTGGCAACAGATGGGTGATATAAATTAGAAGATTAGCAGATTCTCATCTTCTCTTAATTCTTGCTGGGGGAATGAGAGACCATTCTTCTAAAAAGATGTTTCCTGGTTTGGTGTTTTTATTACGGTGGTTGATGTAGTGCTCAGTTGGGTGAGATCTAGTGACAGCAAAGGCCACAGAATATGATTAACATCATTATTCATCCTCCTCACCAAACCCTTCCTGACTGAAAATATCTGCAATTATTTTGTTTCTACACTCATGTATTCAGGCTTGTCTTTTATTTTTCATCTATCAGTACATCAGGCTTTGGCAAGAGACAATTCCTTTTTAGTAGGATGAAATTATTGTTGGTTTAGTCTTTTAATAGGATTTGTTGATAATAATAAAAAGAACACAATGCCAGATTTATCCCTTGAATTGTAAAGTAGGACATCTAAAGCAACAACTAATGAGCTGCTCCCTCTGATGAGGTTTAATTGTAGTCATCATATTTTAGCTGTGAGGGTCAGGGGTTATTTGACTGATAGTTGGAGCAGTAGATGTAACACAGGGTCTTTGTGGCTCCTGTGTCTTGACCTGGCAGATGGGCCGGGAGTTCAGGACATGTTGGGGTCAACACATACATGCTCCAGATGCCTTCCCAATGGACAGACACTGGAAATACAAGCATAACAAACATGCAGACGTTTGAATGTACATAACAAACACAATGCTAAAGCAGCAGCACATGAAGACCACTGTACATTTTGAGTGCCATTGTACCCTCTGTTGCTATCTCACACACAGCTAAGAGCAATTCTGTTTTAGGCTCAAACTGAGCGTGTACTCAGTTTGGACAGAGAGCTTTGATCTGATTCTACTTTTGCCCCATCCTGAGAGGACGTCCATTAATATTGCTCCTCCAGTTACATAAGCCTGCCATACAGTATATTATGCCATTATGCTGCCCCAGGGAAGATGGGCAGATATACAGTGCTGTTGAAAGTAGCAACAGTGCACTCTCTTTGTCCACACTGCATGCAGATTGGTTTCCATTGGTGGTTCCCTCAATCTTATCTACACAAGTCTAAAATGACTGGTTATAATGGCTGTGTTTGGGAAATTCCAGTTTATTACAACTTATCTTCATCTTTATTGTCTTGGTCATAATTATTATCTGTTACAATAAAATTGTACTCACCAAAATAACTCTTGAAACAAAAAAGTCTGACAGGGTAAGAAACATCACGCTGTATCCCTTCTAAGATTGTTTCACTTGAATAACTTTTGGAGGTTTTACAGGATAAAAGATAGTCAATAGGAAAAAGGCAAGTATTAGAAAAAAAATATGATTATAATGTTGTTTTTAAAAAATACATTTGAAATGTTGGTAATAAAACCTCATTACACAGAAAACTGTGTGCGTTCATAGTTTCAGGAGGAATTTTATGGAACTAAATGGAAGTGAAAAAATAAAGAAACACTGCAGATTAATTAGCATTTTCTCTTTGCTGTAGAGTGTTACAAATCTTTCACAGACAGTGGTAGTGTTATGTTCTTCAACACTGATTATGTTCATACAATATAAGCGCACTACCAAGTCTCTAATTTTAGGAATGTTTAGAATGGACAGTTTGGGTTATAATTTAACTATTTACATTTGTTGTATTTTCCAAAGTTTAACTAACTTATTTTTACTCTACCTGACTTGTTTTTAGGGATGCTGCCATATTTCTAGATTTAAGTGGTTAATTTAGTGATTGCAACATTATCATGTAGTTGGAATGATGACCATAATCATCTAAAATTTCCCCTTTAATAATCACCAAAAAAGCTCTGAATTTCAGCTGCATATATTCAGTTCAAACAGGCAGTAGTCCTACAGTGTGTCGTGATTCAGTTGAAACACAAACAGACAAACCGGCAGAGAAAAATCAGAGATGTTTGGTAAAGCATGCAATAGACCTTTTGACTTGCATGAGTTATATCACACACACACACACACACACACACACACCAAAAGCACTCAAGTCAATCTATGCAGGAAGAGAGGGCGGCCTATGCAGACAGAGAGGGCGGTGTGGTGAGAAGAAGAGTGATTGAGAGAGTGAAAGGGAGAGGCAGACAGAGAGACAAGAGAAAGAGAAAAAGGCATTGAGCATGCAGTAGATTAGTGTTGTTGCTGCCCTTGGGCAACAGAGCATGGAGGACAATTAGCAGCAGGAGAGAGAAAAAATTCTGGCTCTTCTATTGTGCACACACATACACACATAAACACAAAGCACTTCATATTAAATCATACCTCAGGTACTTTGATAACAGGTGATCAGCTGAAGAAACGGGACAAAAATTCACAGAAGAGGAAAAGGTTTTGTGTTTAGGAGAAAATGATGACTAAAATTCTCCTGTGTGGGGCCTGTGACCTGCTCTGTGGTTATATAACTTAAGTCCAGTCAAGTTAAATCTCACTGTCGGGGCCTCTGCCATTGCATATCAGTCAGTCCAACAAAGGGAGCAGGGGAAAAAAGTGCTGAATTTCAATATTGACAGAATAGATATTGAAGGCAGAAAGTGTTGGAAATTGCATCACACTTTGGGGGGCGGGGGGCAGAAACCCTGAATGTCTGCATGTTGCAACACATACATCCATCTACACAGACAGCTGAATCCATCAAATGTTGGATATCCCAATGCTGCAGTGTAGCTGACCTCCCGCAACACTGATTGTCAATATCAAACCGACTGCCACTTAAGACTTACATAAGCACCCTCCTGTCATCCTGCCAGGCCGAATAGGTTTTTTAAAAAAAACCCTCCTATTCGGATGGTCAGGGAATTGCACCCATTTCGTCACCACGGAAACCAGACAATAGCCAAACTCTCCAATGGGGTTTACACAGAGACAATACATTGTTGTGATGGAAGATAAAGAGTGTGTGAGATTAAGACCATCGTTGTCTGATAATGATGCATCTTAACATGTGACTGTGCATAACATGAGAATAGGCCAATGTAATTTAAGGGAATGAGAGTGTAGTCATGTCACATTATTGTTTTGTTAGTAGGCAGCTCAAGAATAAAGGACACAAAAAGACTAAAATTCAGAGGATTTTATTCCTTCCAAACACAGAACAAGGGACTCAAGTGCAACCAAAATAACTGTGAATTTTGAGATTGAAATGAAAGTCTTCACCTGAAAAACTATAGTCGACAAAACTTTTTTAAATGGTCGGCACAGAGATCTAGTAAAAGAGATACTCAGAATTTAAAGATTGTGGAGGGCGGTGTCTCTATTATCTTTTCTTTCCAAGAAAAGCATAACAACAAAAGTGTAAGTATTGGATTAGATTAAATTAAATTAAATGTTTATCTGTGCTACCTATGTATGTAGTATTTTTTGTCTGTGTGGGAGCAGGATGCTGTCAGGGTTTAATGATAACATTTGTTTTGACTGGGGGAAGTTTACACTCCAGCAAACCTCAAAAAACGTTATCCAAATTAGCGTTACATTTGCCAAACACATCAGTCAGTCCTCATCCTGAAGGTTTTTTGTCTTCAAATGTTAGTCAAAGATACTTTTTGAAAATATGAACAAGTATGTAGTAAAGCTAAGCAGCCAAACATGGTTTTTAATAAAACAAAAAGACAAGTCTGATCTTACATTTCTCCTTGTCATACTTCTACTATGTAATGCTAGTCCTAATTGGCTCTATAATGCCATAAAAAAGAAGTTTTGTCTTATTGAAGTTTGTTTTATTTCCCTGTGTTTGTCATCACTCAACTGATGAGAATCCTGAATGCCTTCATGTGTATATATATATATCATGTGCATATGAGCCCCTTTTAAGTTTAAGTTTCTTTTTTTAAAACAAGTCAGCTGGGAACATTAAAAAGTCAATAGGAGACAGACATTTCAACCAACTCATGAAGGTAACATTAGCTGAATTATCTAACTAGAGCACTGGTTGCCAAAGTGGAGTGTGGGCACACCCAGGGGTCCTTGGGAGAGTTAAAGGGGGTCCCCACAAAAAAGGAGTTTCATTTATTTTCACTGTAATTGCATACATAAGTAACACAGTGACAGTAGTATGAATATTTTGGTAATGGGTTTCTTATGCTTTCTGTAATAAAACATCTAAAAGCAAAAAATCTCATCAGATGGGGGTCTGTGGTCTACTTGTGTCAGTTTAGGGGTCCTTGACATGAAAAAGTTTGAGAACCAAAGACCACTGGCTGTTGTTATTTCAACCAACAAAATCACAGTTCATCAGCTAGACGTCTGCTTTCGTCTTATTCAGTCTGAAATCAAGAACACTTCGCTGTTTAAAAGATTTCAGTTTTGAGAGATATTTGGCACTATTAACACTGTAAACTGTACAGGAAAGGAAAGACTGAAAGGCATAACAACAGTAACTATGGGGGGGGGGGGGGGGTGATTTTCACACCAGCAGAAAATCATGGAGAAGAAAGAAGAGCCATCTGAAAAATCACACACCTTTTTTCTCCCCCCCAAGTCTTAAAAATAGGCGGTAATTAGATCTCAGTGGAGAATTAAAAATAAATGATTTCTACTTTATTAATGTGGTCCCCCCTCCAGTCACCAGCCTTCCTGCCTGTCTGCACGGCTGAATCGTTCTCCCTTTCTGGTCTATATTTAAGCAGCAGAGAGCACAGCACCCAAGACTCATCTCGTTTCCTCAACAAATAACACGCAGGGTAAACTGCTACTTCTGTGTACGTGTGTATGTGCCCACATGCAGCGTCAGTGTGCTTGACAGGTGTGTCCAACGCAGCATACCTCCATTAGCAGCTTTTGTCTGCAGACATGGGAAAGATGCAGACAAAACCAACAGAAGGGGAGACTGACTGACATTTTAATAGACTTGACACTGACTTCACATGCAGGCCAGAGCTGCTGTTATGTATAGTGTCTAGACATGCTGGTTTGTCTTGCAAATTGCACAACACTGACAGGCTTGTGCTGCACTACAGAGTGAGACACTGCACAATCTTTTTAATATATAGTGAGACAGAAGCGTTAAGGACACTGCAATATATAATTGTCTTATTACTGATAAAAGTTTCTATCAGGAACTAAACAAGATAAAAAGAAAAAGAGCATCATGGCACAGCAACAAATCATAACACTGGCCATCAGAATACACAGAGACAGTAAAATCTATTAAGTCACAAATATTTAAAACATCACATATATAAAAAGTTTTATAAAAATGTCCATTATATAAGGTGATATGGCAACATATATTGTAAATACTGTGGCTGTAGGCAATGCAGGCAAAATGGTTTCTCATTTGAGTTTCTCAAAAGGTTTTTAAGTACAGCCTCATTATTTTCACATCTCTTCATCGTCAGGGGTAGGATAAGATAAAGATGTGTTGTAATTGTGTTCAACACAATAATTGCCAACTGAGGGGTCAGGCCCCTCAAATGAAACAATCCTCTATACAAAAAAAATAAATGTGCTGTAATACAAAATGTAAGTCTTTCTGTTTTTCTTGATCATACTTCATGCATAAAATGACACCTGAAACAAATAATTATGCCAGCCATAGACACTGTAAATATAACCATGTTGCTAAAATACCTCATCTTACAAGTTAATATTAGACAAGAAGTCTTCCTTATCTTCTGTCTGTGTTGTGGTGATTCTTGGAGGTTGGGATTTGCTGTCCTCCAGTAACTTCTTCTCCAGAGCTGCATCTTCTGGGCTCAGCTTCTCTCCTTTGGTCAACACATACACAAAGTATTCAAAGCCTTCACCATAACTGTACTGTTTAATAGACCAGTTGTACTCAGCGCGAGCATAGAGACATTTCCTGAAGAAAGGCTGGGCAAAGGTAACGGAAACAAACAGTCCACCAGGTTTCAAGCAGCGGCTGATCTGAGAGAAAAACAAATAAATTAAAGAAAAGTATTACAAAACATTACTAAGGACCCACATCATTACAATTCCTACAACCACCATCATTACCTGCAACCTGAGCAGCCAAAATCAGTGAAACATTTGATACTAAGCGTTGTGAAGCTATATTTTGGGAACCAAAACTGCTTCATTATAATTTGAGTTTTAGCATTTGTGGCTGTATTGGCTCTGTCGGTTATGATAAAATTGTTCTTATGGAGTTAATTGCTGACATCTCGAAATGTGGCAACAATATTAAGAACAGGCCTAACGGGGCAACAAGCACCAACAGTCAAGACTATTATTATTATTATTATTATTATTAAGGTTTGGAAGAGCAGACTAAGACCAACCTAGGGGTTTGTTTAAAACCTATATAACAGAATGACCATGCTTTTATGCTCCATCTGTTATGAAACAGATGGGGTTACTTAGGAAAGTAAATTATCATAACCAAAGAAAAAGTTGTGATTAATCTTAGTTTTCCCTAAAGAAAGGCAATTTTGTCTGGGAAGCTTCTAAAATAAATCCAAATCCGAGTCACAAAAAAAAAGTCGTTTTTCATTAAATACCTTTAGATTAAATTCCATTTACGTCATAGCTGGACATTTGTGTTCATCTGTCAAAAACCTAAATCCCACAACTCTGCATCTCTACACACAGGCACATATGCATGGCATTGCTGTTAGTTGGAGCAGACCATAAGCACCAAGCTTTTCAGTCCACAGTACTGTCTGTTCATCCATGCAGTCTGCTAACATGGTGTGACAGCACGAAAACGCTGAGGCTCCCTCCATATGAATAATTGTTGTCCTGGGTCCATCAACATGCATAGTGTGTTGATTGTTTGTGTGAGATACAGAACATCAAGCAAACAAGAGTACACACACACACACACACACACACACACACACACACACACACACACACACACACACACACACACACACACACACACACACACACACACACACACACACACGAGAATTGAAACAAATACAGGCATGAACAGACACATTCTGGCCACACAGACGTGTGGGAGTGAAGAGAGATTCTGCAGAAGTGAGCAGTGAGCAACAAACCTTTTGACTCTTTGATACAACAAGCATGAAACGGGGTCAACACACATTGTACGAATACATTACTAGATAGTAATTACAAGGATACAGTAGATTAAAGGGAAGAAGTTGGTATAAACATGCTAATAACTCATTTTTAGAGGTGTGGACTTGAGTCACATGACATAGAATTATGTCAGCCTCAAAGCAAGCATCTGGTGACTTTAGAAAAATATTTGAAATTTGACTTCAACACTGATTTTGACATCACTTGAGGACCTGATATCCTTGATGCCAAAATATTAAAAATAATTTTATAGAGCTGCAATGATTAGTCGATTAATCAATTAGTTGCCAACTATTCAATTAAACACAATCGATTAATTGTTTTAATTATTTTTTTAGAAAACAAGTCAAGGAACAAGTCCAGAACAAATAAATAAATAAACTGAACATTTTCAGGTTTCTGTAATCCTCTGTGAAGACATTTGAAGATGTCACCTTGGGCTTTGGAAAACAGTGATCAACATTTTTCACCATTTTCACTGTATAGACCAAATAACTAGTCTGTTGTCCAATGACCAATGGCATGCTGTGTACAAAAAACTTCTTCAACAACTTCTTCTGACATTTGAGGAACAGTAAATTGAAACTAATGATGTTCTTTGACAGCTGTGGATTAAGCTAACATAAGCTACAAGCTAAAATGTTAAGCCATTCACTGATGAAGACCATTAGCATGTTAGCTCTTGAAAAAGCTTGAAGAATAATAATTTAAATTAAAATAACCAAGTATACTAAGTATATAAATAATCAAGTATTTTAAGGCATTTTAAGGCAACTATAAACATTTACAAAACTGATCTCGAGACATACAGAATTGACAAAATCATTATTAATGTAATACTCTTTCGCTTGGCTGATTCATGAAGCTGTATGTCATTTACCATATATAAACACAGTACATGGATGCACAGTGAGAAGCTTTTGCATGGTCTCTGTGGATGGATCCATGCCCTGGATTTGAAGGCATATAGGAGCTAATGCAGGCTCACGTGTGACTGTGGTGAAAGCTTGGATGGTAATGTCATGCAGCCAGGCCGGAGTAGTTGTGGTCTCTAAAGTAAGCTGTGACAGAACACTGTGGCTCCCCCCTCACACTGTCCTGGGGTCCTTGGAGAGAAGAGTCGCTCTGAGAAGAGCACGTGTATCCTGCTCTTCTAACATGATTCATCTCCACCAGCAAGCAGCCTGAACATGAATTATTCACTCTCCACTGTGACATGGAGAAAAAGCGAGAGGAAGGCTGGATGGGTCGTTCCATATGGGTTCAAATTAGTGATATAATGCAGAGATAAGAGAGCGAGAAGGGAAAGGGGGACGTAGTTTAGGAAGGACCTGATAGAAAATGTCAGAGAGGACACATTAAAGACACAGGAGAATATTTTTTTTTCAAAACCTTGCTTTTTTAAATGTTGTATGTACAGTATATACTGTACTGTACATACAACATGAACAAACTGATTCCTGCATTTGCCCGTCTTGGATGCTGTGTGAAAACAAACAGTTACTGGGAAGAAATGTAATATTAAATACTGTATTTCTTCAGACCAACATTGCTTATGTACATGTGATGAGTGCAGAAGTACATTTGCAAATCGGCTATTTTATGGATCACTCAATATGCTAAGACGACATATTTCCAAAAATACTGAAGATGTTGTGTCCAGTGCAGAGATTCAGTCCACAATATGTTTGCAGGCAAATGTCCCGTGCTACATGGGACTCTGTAGTACCACTGGGTAAGACTGCAAAGGCGTGCAATCTTTCTCAAAATATTACAATGTTCATAAAAGCTGCATACATTTTCCCTGGCTTGTAAAGCTGTTACAGCAACCAGCAGACATGGAGCGACATTATCATTCATTTGGAAGCGTGTTTCTGGCCACCTGATGAAAGTACACCCAGGAATCACTCTGTTAGTTCTGGTTAGGTCTAAACAATTTCTTGAGAAAAATGTTGGAGTCTTACGGTGCTAGTCACTCCACATTTTCCATCAGCGACTTGCTAATGTCATCTGCCAGTCCTGTGCCACTCCCCAGTAAATATGTGAAGCGAAGCAGAGATGGGTCTTAATTCTCTGTTATTTCTGTGCTATACGTGTTAAGGTAATATCAAAAATATTGGCTGGTGCAGGTTAGAAACTAGCATAGCAATTATGTAAAAGGTGACATATTCTGTACCAGTCAGATTACTGGAACTGAAAGTTGAAGTTCAGGTGAAGCCCTCCAGAGCCTTTAGAGGATGAGTCAACTTCCTGACCTCACCCCTTCAGCCATTATTCATGACACTGAGATGTATGGGTGCACACCCTGTGCCTCAGCTGTGTAACCCCAGAGCCTTATGTCACAGGTGACTGGAGGACTGACGTCATTGCAACCCAAGACGACATTCAACTACTGTATAGCAAATGAGTCACTTATAACCATGACTCGCTTGACACCTTTGTTGGCAGTTGGAGGATGGGTTGAATGATAAATAAATTCAGAGATGTTTTGGGTCATTTTATACAAATCGACACATAATCACACATCGTATTACCCCCACCCACTGTATGTGTTTAGAGGATACATTACTGACCCAGATTATCACACTCAGCATGGGGATGTTTGCATAGACAGGAAATCCTTATGAGGAGGAGGATGATATAGTGAGTATGGTGAGTCATATTTTTACACATTCTGTACGTATAACAACACGTGCACAATGACAACCACTCTGGCAGTATACGCTGTAAATCATCCACCCACACATCAGTAGTGGTATTATTATGATAAAGGCTCAACAGTGGCAGGTCTGTTCAGATGTGATGTGGTGCTCAGGACTCTACAGATAAACAAGTGTATTAGTTAAAAAATACAGACGTCATTTATCAGGACATGCAGACATGCTGCAATACAGCCACACATAATACAGTCACATTATGTTTGTGGTTATCTTCTGAAGCAACAGGTGGGTGAGAGCTCACTCACTGGATGTTACACCCAAACACTGGAGTAAGGAACCAGCATCCTTGAAAACACTGAGTCAGTTTTCAGCCCAACCAGTCGCAGTCAGACATCTGTAAGCTGATCCTAAGTGGGCCAGAGGGCTTCTCCAGGAAGAGAGAGGAAACCACTCTCTTGGCACCCATCTTCGCACTCTATCTCAACTGAAACGATTCCCCAACATACACACACACACACACACACACACACACACACACACACACACACACACACACACACACACACACACACACACACACACACACACACACACACACACACACACACACACACACACACACACACACACACACACAGCATCACGGCCTCTCCTGAATTATTTAGTGTGATGGTAGAAGCTTGTGACACTGACCTGACCTGAGTGTAATGCAACAATGAGGTAATATGATGCCTGGAGTTAAATTCCCCATGAGGAATCCTATGTAAAGATGTTGTAACATCAATCATAATACAACTATTCAAGAATTATTATACTGGGGGAAATCTTTCTTTCCCTAATTTCTCTCTACAGGGAGATAAAGCAGCAGTCCAATATCAGATATACAGTTTTATCATTGGTTTCAGTGGCTTGTTCAAACAAAACTCCACAGGGTGAATGCACTGCTAACACAGAGACTTGAACCTGCGTCCCATGACTGACCAGTGTTCCTCCTTTCAATTTACTGTGTTCACCAGAAACACTGACTACACTGAAAATGTGTAATTTCACTCAACACATCAAATTTACAAGCTTTATGACAGACTGCATTTGGTATTTTTGGCTTTAAGTGCAGCTAAATAAACATGTAGAGTAGTGGTTCCTAACTTGTCTATCCTCATGGTCCAAATCTCCCTCAGACATTAGTTATTCACTTATTCAGTTAATGTCCATCGATCTATTCCACCTGCCACTGGATTCAAATTTAGGAAGAGGAGGAAACGGTGCCTACTGTGGCACCATTCAATTTTATTACACAAAATGAACATTTTTAAAAAGTGCAAAGGGGTCTTAAAAAAAACTAAAATTAGAAAACACTTTTTTGCACTTCCACTGAAGTTAATCTAGGCTTACTATTTATATTAAAACTCTGTTGGGAACCATTTATCTAAAGTTTTAACTTTTTACCTTTCTCCATGCAGCTTTTCTGAGAATGATCAGAACACTGTCTGGCCCTTATGTGATCACGTCAATAAGACTTAGTTTGGTAGACCTGCCCCAAACAATCTTGTCTGAACCTTTGAAATATTAACTTTGTATATGTCAATTCAGGTCCCTGCCTGACCTTTCCGCATTAGCCTGTGAGAAGATAAGCTGTCGATCCAAGAAGAATGACATTTCATCTACTGTGTAGCCTCCCTTTTGTCCAGGTGTGTATCCTCAATTTCTCCCATTCATTGCTTTGTCTTCCTGTCCTCACTGAGCCCCAATATTACAGCTCATCCTTTGTTATATCCATTCATTCCTTCATCTCTGAGCTCTGGGTTGCCTAAAGATACTGTACATGAGATAACGGATTCTCTGTGGTGGTCAGATGAGGACAGGGTGGCGTGTGGCCAGATCATCTGCCACTGTGATTTCACTCTGCAGGACCTTCAGGTTACATAATTGGGCTTCATCTGAGATTGAAAAGGTATGTCTGTGGCTCCTGAGGCACTGAGCACAATCACTGTCATCTTTATCAATTCTCTTATATCAAAACCAATCTGTCAGATGATTCATGATTGTTTTTCCACTGTCTTAGACAGTTTAGAGTTGAAATGTCCAAACTACAAAAACCCAATAAATGATGAATTATCTAAGTAGGAGAAACAAAACTGTAACAAAACCACAAACAAGGCACAGGAGTTGAGTTGTGTGTGGTTGCAGTTGTGAAATTATCTTTATCTTGTACCTCCTTGTCTGTTATAAGCAAACTTCACAACTATATTTGAGTTGCTTATTGTTATTTTATGATAAATCTAATTTTGTAGATTAAGGTATGTGTAGGAACGGATTGGAGGGTCAGCAATAATGTCACATAGGTGTATAATGGTCTCACTTATTGGCCAAGTTAAGCCAAGATGATCCCAGAAGCTGCAATTTAGTTACAAAAAGGCACAAATCTAGAGGACAAAAACAAATTACATTCAAACGCATCAGTTGATCAGACCACACAATATTAACCTAATCTGACACATCTCAAACAACAACAAAAAAAAGTATTGTGTAGTGTGATCCTGGCATTAAATGCAGTCAATCCAAAACTTGGTGGACACAAAAGGATCACCTACTAAAAAGTTTTAAATGTCTTTGTTTGTCTACTCTGAACTGATGAAGGAGGCTGTGGTACAGGGGAGGATTAGTGAGGGGCAAGCAGAGATGGATCCTCAGAGTGCATTTGTGTATCTATGTGTGTGTGTGTGTGTGTGTGCGTGTGTGTGCGTGTGTGTGTGTGTTTGCATGCACTCCCCTCTGTGGGTTAAGCACAGGTGATCAGTGGGTGAGACAACAACAGAGTACTATCTCTGGACAACAGACCTTCACGGACAAAACGCTACTGTCTCTTTTTGAGATACTGCAAGCACACACACACACAAACACAGACACACAGACAAAACATACATGCACCAACACTTCAGCATACAAATGGGCACGCATGGGAAGGTAGGTATGTCCATACAGCTCTCCATCGTGCACAGACACGTACATACTTGAACTGGGACAGAGAGAAAAGCAGGGAGGAGGTGCACGTTTTATTTAGGTCATATTTTCATATCATATTTTATAAATTCCCTCCCATCCTCTCTGTGGTTGTTTACTGGTCTCATGTAGCTCCGCAGACCCCCACCTTCCCTGAAGGAATGTGCATTTGAAATCCACAGCCTCTCTTCCTTTGCATTTTACCTCACCCATAGCCTGCAGCCAGGCATGTGGATGGCAAAAACGTGTAAACGACTTGAGGAAAAAAAAAGAGAGTGGGTATGAGGAATGTGGTGGGATAGAGGAGAGGGGAGAGAGAATAAAGATCGGGGGAGGGAGGGGGGTGAGCGAATGAGGTCTCAACGTTGGTCTCCTTACAAAGCAGATCTGCTCTTCCCTCCAGGGGTGCAACAGCCTGCTTTGTTGACTTCATCCTTCCATCCCTGTTTTATCTCCTGTCTTTCTTTTCTTATTTCTCGAAGCTTCTGCCTCGAAGAGCAAGACGCACAAGCTATAGGGCACCATCTGCCTTGAAGACGCTTGATTTTGTGCATGCGCAAGTATGAATTTGCCCTTAGTGACTGGGCTGTTGCTGCACAAGCGAGGCATCTTCCTCAGGATCAAGGGAAATTTAAAAGTGACACAAAAACTAAAATTTGTTCCAAAATTGATTTCAGATAATAGCAGGCTTTTTTATATGATGATGTGCACCATATGCAAAATAACAAAACAAAACCATATGCATGCATCATTTTGATAGCACATATTAATTTATTCAGACCCACAGTGATGGTTAATGGTGGGAACGTGAAAGGAGCGCAGTGCCTCCTCCACTCTGCCCACCCACCTTTCTCCCCCGAATTTCCTCTCCACTGCCCTCCTGTCCTCCCTTCTCCTCACCCAGCTCACACCCCATCTCCTCCGCCCACCCACTGCACGGATAAATTATACATCAGAGACCTTCCCTCCTTTTCTCTCTGCTCCCTCAACATCTATGCACCCTTGCTTTTCTAGGACAAAAATATTGCTTGTACGTGTGTGTGTGTGTACATGTAGATTGTGATCATCTCTGCATTGCTAAAAAGCTGACACTGATTTTAAAAATCAAGATTTCTAGTCTCCTTCCCATTTGTTCTGATGTAAATCTGAGTGCAACTTATGTAAGCTTTTCTGTAATGTGTGCTGTGAAAGAATCGGGTAGCTGTGGGAAGACAACAATATCCAGCCTTTCAAGTTGCATCTCTCCCTCTTGCACTGCATGTTGCCATGGAGACAAAAGTTAAGCAGTGGTCACGGTAACGTATGTAGGTCAGAACGGGACACCGCTCAAAACAAAAACACCAGGCAGCAGAGCAGTGAAACGTGTGCCTTTCTTTGGCAAGGAGACCCAAGAAAGTTTGCAACCAGCAATGCTGACGTGCAAAACAGCTCAAACAACACTGAATGTTCACAGTGCACTGGGATTTGAGGCTTTTTCAGTGTGGCCAGAGTGCCAGAAAAGTCTTTCTCAGCAGCCTAATTAATAGGTTGACTTGAGGTGAAGGTAAGAGTTCAGTGAAGAACATGAGTGACTACTTTTTGACATTAAATGCACCTCAGAAGTGCGTCACTGTGGATGCATTTACAAAGAGTTTTTTCCAACATAAAGAAAACTGAAAGCTTTGGCTTGGACATTTCCCTTAAAATGAGGGAAACTATTGTCTTGAGGCAAATTTTCAAAAGCGTGCCAATACTGTCAGAAGTAATGTTAGCATGTTAGTGTGTGTGCTGTGTGCCCATGCAAGTGCGTGAATCCCTGTCAAACCGATCAGCATCTTCGCATACAGCCACCACATTCTCCCCTCATGGCAATCTGGCACGCCGAGCTAAAATTAAAACCTCCCTTTCTTCTCTTTTCAACAAAAATAACCGTCTCTGGCTTTTATCTCTCCTTTCTTCTTTATCTTTCCACTCCCCCTTACTGCCTACTCACCCTCTCTGCCTTCCCTTTCCATTGGGGACCAGGGTGAGGTTTGCTTTAACTACTGAACTACTTTTCATACCAGCACAGAAAGACAGACACACTTCAGACATACACACCCGCCCACTGTCACGCTCCCAGAATCCCTGCACTGCCTTTCAAGCCTGTACTCCCAAGCATGTGTGTGTGTGTGTGTGTGTGTGTGTGTGTGTGTGTGTATGTGCGTTAATTCGTGTTTAATTCTGTAAAGAGTTCTCTAAATGTGTGTGCGTATCCATGGACAATACTTAATAGTAGTCAAAGACATAAACCAGTGTGCAACTTTGGTAAAAAAAAATGCAAAATGAATTAAGCTACATTTGCTATTCTTGATGCAGTATGATGAAAAAATGATGCAGTCTTTGTGAAAAACTTGGTTGGGAAGGCACAGAGTCAGCGAATGTGTAATTAATAAACTCATCTGGCGTTCAAAAAATCGTTAAAACTCAGAGGAATATAAGCCGTGGAGAAACTAGAGCAAAATGTGAGCGGCTGGTACAGTGACACGTTTGGCTTAGAAGCAGGCAGAATAAAAAGGAGGGACGGTGTTTCCCTCTTTGTGGCTCACACCCTTTCTCTCATTCTGAGCGTCTGTTTTCTCAGTCTGTAAATCTGACGCTACATTTTAAAGCCTGGGACACTTATTACACTTATCAAGCCCTCACTTGCACTTATATGTAATTATCCATTAAGTTCTTGTGGGTAGACTTGCATCAGCAGTGACTGGGTAATTAGTTTATTGTAGCCATTCTCTTTTTAGCAACACTTGCAGCTTATTATCTAAACAGCAGCTAATGTATTAGGTTACTACAGCATAAACTGTCACACATCTTCTCCTTTCTCCGTGGACATGAATTAAAAAGTAATCAATTTAGCACACCAATCAACAGAGAGAGATATCAAAAGCCAAAACAGAAACAACTACCTCAATTAGGTCTTATAATTTCAAGTGTGTTTCTGTCTTTTTAATGGTGAGCCACAGATAAAGAGTTTGGCAGCAACAGGAGAGGAAGGGAGACGCAGCAAGAGAGGCAGAAAAGTAAAATGGGCCAGTGTGTCTGGCTGCTGAAGGGGTCTCCCACAGGACAGGGAAGGGGGGGACAGGACAGCCCGGTGGAGGTTCCAGCAGCACAGTAACATAGTCCAGCCCGTTCAGTAGGCCAGTAGCACAGAAAAGCTATTAAAAAAGCGATTTAAAACAATTTTGGCACCCACAAACAACCAATGCTTACTCTGATGGTGCTTGATGGCCTATATTAATATCTCTTTAGCTTTTTAGCCTACACTTTGTTTTCTGCATCAGTAAACTATACATGAAAACTCCCACCCTTGTTATATTATTGATTCTAATGGCACCCAGGGCTTGAATAAAATTATAACTATACATGTTTCCACAGTGAAATGATCATTTCAACTTGGGGGCAAAAAATACATTGTTCTGTAAGCATCTGTTCAAATTAAACATTATCGTTCATCTGTTTGACAACCTTGTAAAACAAGTTTCAGTTTTCTATCCCTCCCGGTCACTTTGGTGCTACTTGGTGATAGAAAATGTATCAGCCAATATTCTTGGCCCTTAAAGGCTCTTCCCCCAAAGGTGTGACCCCACTAGAAAACTCTTAGTGAATCACCCTACCAAAAAGTAAAGTACATCTTTTTGCTTTTCCTCTCTGACTTGACTAATCAAAAAATAACTTAGAAGCTTTTGATCCAGTGTGGCATTATGGAGAAGCACATTTACTCATGAGTGCAGCCAATAAATTGTAGTTACATCTGATCAGGGGAGAGACTGGAAGAGCAATAGCTGACTCTGATCCAATGAGCACGCTGAGGGAAACCAATTCATTTAACATGGTGCTTGTCAGAGAAATAACAGTTATGGGTCAATTTATCTAGAGGACAGTGGTGCATTTACTCTGTCCTACACTGGTTCACGCACAGTACCGTTGTCATTTTAAACCTCACGGAGCACAATGTGAATCCTCAAGATGAAAAGAGAGAGTAGACAGATGGTTCGTTCTTTAGTGTCAGTTTGTTTGCTGTATGCAAGTTGTACAGTCAGTGATTGTACAGTCAGAAGCAATAGGTAGAAAACACTTGTGTACAGCACAGGAATGCTGCAGACATAGGCAGGCCGGTTTTCATAACAACCCAAAAAAAGAAAAGAAAAGAAATTAAATGATTTTAAAATATATACATGAAAAACCCTGACACAACTTTGTTCAATTTATTCTTGAAGTTTGGGAGTCTGCTCATGTCTTTGAGCTATTGATATACATAACACATATCTACAGCATAAGTTAATTGTTTCTAAAGCAGCAAGAAATGTTGCTAACTCTTGTCACTATCTGCATGTTCACACAATGACTTAAATTTGTTGCCTCTTCATCAGTACTGTTAAAGTAAAGAGTTTGTGGACAGCTCCTCCATTCACAAGTATAGTAACATCAGCTGTCTGCTACAAAATCAGGACCAAAGAAATAAACACTCAAACCTTTGACCACATTAATCTGGGTAGTTTGAGTCCTCTTTGGGAACTTAAACCCTAAATGTTTGGAGCAGACCCCAAATATTTTTTAACAGTGCATATTTCTGTGGCAGGGACCTGTGTGCGTTGGAAGACAGAAGGAGGCAATTAGTGTCAAGCTTTTCTTTGAACAGCACGGAGTCATTTGGGACTTACTGTACCACAGGCTCTATTCATAACATAATGATAAAGGCAGTGACCTGTGCAATTTTCTGTAAACTAAACTTTAAGAAATAAATGTTTCAGTGCTTGATGACTTGTTGTGTACAGAAAACTACATGACAAGAGATGGTCGTACTTACAAGGACTATTTGCTAGTGGCTGTGACTATTTTTCATGACATTTGACATTTACAGCAATGAGAACTTGACAAATTTTGATCAATAACTATAATTGAAGTAATTGTTTAAATATTTAAGCATTAAAACAAAAATCATTATCATTAATTGGTCATACAGGAAGAACCATATCTGTGGCTTTAATATGCCATAATAGCAGTTCAATTTCATGTGGGTTCGATTTCTGATGTTTTCCTTTACTGTTGCATGATAATGCAGCTGAAAGGGCAGACCGATTTTAAAAGTCTCAATTTGATTTTGATGCTGAACTGAAATAAATGGAAAGCAGTGATTACTTGAAGTGGAAAATACATTGTAACATCTAAAACACTACAATATAGTTGGCAAGACAGTTATGTAAAATATTCATGATTTATAGTGAGTAATTTAAAACAAGCAAGTCGCTGGTATCTCTCAGTTAAGGAAACATGTACATTCAATTGTTAACATTTAGCAATACCATAGAATATACCCTAACCTCCCAAACTGTACAACGGTCTGGGGTAAGTCTCAGGTTGTCTTTAAATCTTAAAATTGTCCCTGACACTGCAATAATGTCTCAACTCTGTGTGGACCAAGAAAAAGACAGCAGTGCTTTTTTAATGCAACAACTGACAAAATTATATTTAAAAAAAAAAACTTATTCTAGAGCTAGCAGCTCTTCACACAAAGCCAGACCAAGACTCATTAAATACCTGATCATAAGACTGTTCTTTAACTACGCTGCTACCATCTCATTATACAGTAAGAACACCAGGCAAGTGTTAGAGCCTTCACAGTCAGGCAGTCATAGCTGCAGACTCAGGGGAACAAGTGATGAGTTCGAGCCCAGTGTAGTGTGACTGTACTGTGTGTGAGGGAGGAGAGGAACTACTGGATCCACATTAAAGCTTTGATGACTGCAGAGGGAGGGAAGCAGAAAATGGTGGTTGGCATAGGTGGAGAGTTTTAACTGTGATGTGTGATTATGTTTTTGTGCTCGTCTGTTTAAGTGTATTTTTGTGTATGTTGGAAATAATCTTCTTTAAATGTAGAGCTGAAGAGATAGGGCCACTGATTATATCTTAAATGTTACTTTGCACTGCACCCACACAGTTGTTTCTATTTGTTCCCTCATTAGACCTCTTCCCTCTCTCTCTCTCGCCTTTTACTTCTTTTAAACTTGCTATGGCAGGACAACTGCTATATTATCATTCTTATTGGTATATGAGTTTTTTTGACATCACTTAATTGTCAGCAGAGTTCCACCCAACTTCAACCTATGTGGAGCTCTAATCAGTCAGCTGAAAATGGGTGTGTTATTTAATATTTCACTTATTTTCCTCACAGTGATTATTTCCTTGTAGTTTGTCCAAGTGAAAATAAACGTTTTGTTTACCACAGCATACGAACTACGCTATAAATCACGTTTCTTGTGTTCTCATATGAGAAAAAGAAGAAGTCCATTTTGGATGTCATGATGGTGCCCCTTAGTTTACATTATTTTGTTTAAATATTGTTCCGCAATCCACTGCAAGCGGGAGTCTTTATTTCAATACAGCAAATCAAATCTTGCATACAGCAATAACGTGGCATTTGTTAATAGGCAGAGCAGATGATCACACTGAGCCTGATAACATCCTGCTAACGCAAGAGCCAGAGACTCTGAACAACAACATAGATTAGTCTCATTCTTATCTAACCTACAACCATGAATGCCTGTCTTGTCCTGCATCTTAGCTTGTTGAATGAGCCACCAAACGAACATTCATCGGGGAAAAGTGTAGTGCTAACATCAGGCTAGATAGCTAGCACTTTATGTAACAGCAAATGTCACTTTGGTTCTATTAGATGCTGGTTTGGTCATTGCTCTTCAAAATCACTGTTAACAACACATCACCTGTCTTGTAGCCAAAACAGTTTGCTTAAATTGTTTCTGTTCTGTACAATGGTAGCCTGTCAGCTACCTGACATCTCCCATTCCTTTTTTTTTTCTTTTTATCATTATGATTGTTCAAAAATGTTAACAATGTCTTTAAAAACATTTTGATGTTATTTTTGACTGCAAACAAGAATGCTTATTATGTGATTTAAATTAGACTTTAAGATATGTACCCCATTTTACACACTAGTTCACAGGCTATAGAAATAGCCTGTGAACCCCCCCCCCCCCCCCCCCCCCCCCCCCCCCCCCCCCCCCCGGACAATACAAAAGCCAACAAAACCATATAATACCAATTAGCAGGTACTCTCTGTCAATACTTCCGTTGTAGTGAGATGTACTGTACCTGGCGTGTGGCCAATGAGCGAGTCAGCAAACAGCTTCTGCCCCGAGGCAAACAACATTTCCTGGAGGATGAGAGACTCCAAAAGAGAGTTGGCTCCATTCTGACACCTCTTACTGATAGCTCTCCTGGCAATGTCAAACCATACAGTACAACCCAAGTTCTTATGGTTCAAGGGACAGCGGGCAGCTTCAGTACAAATCACACTGTGCTGGTGTCATTGAAAAAGTCTGGGATGATTATTCATATCGTGCTATATCAAGCATGGCAGAGCGGGGTTGAATGCCTACACTGATCGACTGACAGACTGTTGGGCTATCACAGCTCTGAAGTGTTTTCTTACGTCCACCTGGTTTGACTGGACTCCCACAGTGAGGAGAGTAGCAGTAACTGTAGGAGTTGATGTTGAAGTGACTGAAGTGGGACTCAGTCACCAGCAATGAGGCTTTAATCCAAATTTAACAGAAAGAGGAATTCCTCAACTGTTGTTCAGCATCAGGACTGACGGTGCAAGATGTTGGTTGATTTGAGTTAGGTGCGCAATGTTTTTGAGAACAAGTATTCTGATTAGGTACAGGTGATGGGACTTGTCTCAGAGTATAATGTGATAACAGAGATTATATTGCATTAGCTCCCACCTCTACTACCATCTAATGACTACTTCTGTCTGTCTGGCCATCCAGTGTGTTACAGCTTATCTTGAAGTCAGCACTATGCAAACACTATCAAAAGATGTTTTGGTTTTAAATTTTGCAAATGTTAATAAAAGGGGCTGTATCATGCGCATTTCCACGTCTATATTTATAATCTGGGGCTCTACTGGTATATCTTTGCATGATTAACAGTTCAAAAAACAAATTACTTATCTTATACTAGTCCTTCATGCAGCCTCAGTCTGAAACAGGCTGTTTTAACATTTCAAACGAAGTGTTCAGATTGGGCTGAATCCCTGGATTTTTTACTCTCAGGGAGCATTTTTACATTTGTTCGGTACTTAAAATTTAGGAACTTTGGCCTAAAACTGACATAACAGAAAATCAAACGCATGTTTCTTTCTATATGTGAGGTTGATATTTGATTAATATGAATGGAATTGTGTCTAGAAAGTAAAACAATTAATGATATTACAGTTATATTACACTTTGAGGAACAGCATGAACATAAAGCATACATACACTGCAGTTAACGTGCTTAAACAAAACCACCAGTCAAATCTTTCAGGAGAAGAACGCTTGTATCATGTTGTCATATATATGGTTTTAGTACATTTGACTTCAGTAAAGTTGACTACACATTTTCAAAGTTTGTATGTTAGCCTGATTTCTATGGACAGTAATGACAAACAACATCAAGAGTGCTTTCCCCTGAGCTAATCCCAAAGGGGACTGAACAAATCCCATTGCATCTTGCCACCAGCATCAAACCTCGAGAGTGTAACGTTGCACATCAAAGCCTGTAACTAATCTAAAAATCATCAAGAGCTGACGTGCTGACTGTCTAAAAATGCCTCGAAAAACAAAATCCAACTAATTCTTTTGAGTGTTTCTGGCCCATCCAGTGAATGAACAGTCAAATGCTCACTGCTGTGACCTGCTTTGTCCAACCTTAAAATGTTACATCCAATTCAACTCAATTCAATAGTGTCCTGCATTGCGCTTATTACTGGTGAATGGTTGCTATTATTTGTGAGCTATTTTTGTGGCAGCAGTCGATCCTGCAGGCAGAATGTGCAGCTTTTAGACTGCAATAGCAGCGTCTAATCATGTGCTCCAAACCAGGTCGGCTACAGCATTGGAGTGGGCAGTAGCTCGCCCACTTAGGTCCCCTCAGTTCCTCAAATTAAGTACAACTTTAACTGGGAAAAATTAGATAAACTTTTCATGCTATGTCTTATGCAGTATTTTCATGCAGTTCTGACATGTGTTTGACTGAATAGTCAGGTGACTCATTTGTCAGGATTGGTGTGCAAAATTTTGCAAGATAGTATATTTAAATACATCAACATAAAAACATGATTTTGGTAGTAGCAGCGACTCGTACCACCTCAGCAGCAGGTGTAACATAGTCACTCCATCACTCTGTCACACCTTCTGTTTGCCGTTACTAGCTTATGTGTCATTCCTTCCACACTCTCCATTTCTCTTCATCTGATCGAGTGCTGGATGAGCACTCAAGAAGCTGTGATTGTTTTGTGAAAATTCAACGTGCCCCCAGGCTGTTGTTTTTCATAATTAAGTACTGAAGCAACAATCTGGCAACGAAATAAAACCCACAGACAGACAGAGAGGGACGCTCAAACTGCTGAGATGTTCCAAAATATGCCACATATTCATCTCCATACTGTATGGGACAGAACGAACTGACCACATACAGTATATACGTCCCTCCCTTTACACGTGAGTAGCTTCGTCTTCTGAGCACTCTGTTGTTATCTCTTTCTTCTCGTCTATTTCTAAATTTGAAACGACATAAAAGCCGGGTCCATTTTTTGCTGTTTCTGTATAATTGCATCATTTGGAAAGTGGTACAGTTATTTCAAGCCAGTTGGGGAGAATATCTCTTTGTACACAATGCAAAGGCTCAGGGGGATGTAAAATTGAAGATTTCATAGGATGGGAGAGAGAGACAGAGAGGAGGAAAAAATGAAAATATCAGATTATACACAAACACATCCTCCAAGTGGGTCAATATATAAAGTCAGATATTTGAGTTTCAGGTCAAGCAACACAACTAAATCACGTTACCACTAACACTGTTTTAATCCAGATTTAGGATGTATGTTAAAGCTGCTGCAACCTAAACATGTGAAGCCTCTTAGGAGGCTTCACATGGATGGACGATGGAGGCTGTTTAAAATGTCTGAAATACTCTGTTAAAGCTTACTCAAAAATTGCATGAAAGTAATTAATTAACATATTACACAAAGAGAATAGAGTTAAGTAAGTGGAGAAAGACAGACCAAAAAAAAAAAAAAAAAGCAACTTTCCCATCTCAAACACCTCTCTCCGGCGCTAGGAGGATGGGATGCACTGCACTGTCACCTAGTTTCCATGGTAACTTGTTGCTATGGAAACAGGCCCTGGAACAGACTCAGGAGTTAGGGTAGTGGAGATTTTGTTGCCGGAGAGGCAGAGGGAGGTGAGGATAGAAGGGAGAGGAGTAAAAAATTAAAAAACAGGGGGAAAGAAGAAAGAGAAAATATGAAGAAATTGGAGAGAAAGTAATCAAGAGGGGCTCGAATGTTATTCAAGTGTACCCCTCAAGTCTAAACTACCTCCTCTGATGCTGGCTGGTTAAAGCCTGTATTAAAAGTGTGGGATTTTTGGGCATTCAAGTGTGTTATAATAAAGATGATCATGAACACTGGAAAAAAGGAGGGATCCGCCTCATTGACATTCATCTTCCTTGTTTGTTGGCTGTATATAGCAAACATTACATAACAACTGTAATGGCTGACGGCTGGCACCACAGCCAAACACAGACTTACACTCCCTCTTTGTGTGTGTGCATGTTTTGATGTGTGAATCAAGTGTCAGTTCACAGGTTATATAAATCACCTTTTTCAAGAAAACAACCAATGGTCATTCAAACACAAACACGCACTCAGTCACAAATAATATGAGTAAGAGAAGAAAGTGGCAAACAACTTAATTTGTTTGTTACTGAGAAAATAACCAGGCAGCCCTGGCTGCCGGCAGGTTAATCCAAAGCCTGTAACACACTCATTTGCAGATGTCCGCTCAAAAAGCTGTTTCCCAGAAATTACAGGCTAGCCAGCCTTTGGACTATATTTTATTTCCCGTAATGTCTCCTCACGCACAACCACCCACCCCCTCCTCATCTCCATCTCAGCTCTCTAATCTTTCCCTGGCTGAAGTTGGACTGCAGCCTGCTGGGTTAGTCTATTTAACTGCTGTCACAGAGAGAGCCTTGGAGCATGTTGTGTACTACAGTCACTGACAGACAATATGGGCAGCAACTGGCAGGGAGCACTATAGGACAGATGGATACATGCACACATACACATTCAGATGTATACTTATTCAAAAAGACTCTGTTTTATTCACTTAAACACTCTGACAAACTGCACCACAGAGCTCAGTTAGACTTTCTACATTATGGCTGCTAAACAAACACAAGTGTTGGAAACATAAACAAAGCTGATCGGAAATATGTGCAAACAGGAAGCAAGTAATTCACTTTATACACACAAAGCAGAAACATACACCCCCTCACTTAAAAAACCCAACAAAAAACATTTAATGTTGCCTACTTCATTTTTGCACAGTTGCTATTCATTAAATTTGAAGCAACACATACATATTTAATGTTAAAGCAACAATGCCGTGAGGACAGTTACCTGATGTATCATATTCAAAGCTCATCATGGCAAGTTTATTGATCAATATATATGACTAACAAAAGTTCTGAATGACTGTATCTCAGATTCAATTTAGATCTGCTTTTGGTGCCAGAGAAACTAGACACACTTAAGTTTTTGGTGGCAGCCTAATTAATGTTTACAGCCCATAGATACAACCTGAAAAATGTGACACTGAACAGTTGCAGCCTTTTAACTTTGGAGTTCCTGATTCAGAATAACTGAAGTTTGCAAAATGTGAGATTCTCCTGACATTGACGTGATCAGCGCAGCTGTTTCACTATAGAATACTTATCATTCTGTTGGTCTTGGCCAAACCTGATGAGTAAAAGGGAAATGAGGCAAATGTACTCTATGAATTGTTAAAATTAGTTTTTTTGTAGAAAACTGGATAAAAGGTTTCCAATGACATCAGTCTGACGGTGCAGAAGGAGGCGATTTAATTAACTGATTGTGAGTATTACACAACTCAACTTCTGTTCCATGAAACACACAACCCACAACTACTGTACCCCTGAAACAGAAAACTGGAGTAATACTGAACATCTCTGTGAGCAGGTTATAGCAAACAGATCTATCTTCACCTTTGTGATCTGATGACACCGTGATTTTATACAGTATTCTTATCTACATTAAATGTCCATAAAAAGTTTCATAAAGTAGTGATAACCTCATTAAAGTGAAGTGATTTTTATGATGTAAAAGTGTAAGACAGACATCTGTACAAGGAGACATTGAGATGAGTTAATGACACCTTGGCATACAATAAATTTAAAATATGAAATTAATAGCAAAATAATTTGAATGACCAATACAGATACATCACTTTTCTTTATTCAAATGAAGACTGTTGATGATAGCAGACATTACAACATTTACGCATTTATTCACTGTTGGCAGACAGAAACTATAATAGCATTTTTTTCACATATACAATATGTGTGTGTGAAGTACAGTTTCTGCCAAAAGCCTGCTGACAGCCGCTGGCAGCCACCGTGTTAGGAGGTGTCAGTTAAATAAATGTATAATTATCTGGAGGTTGTCAGGAAGCAGTTTAGTGCAAAGCTGCACTGTCAGACTCAAAGACAAGCTCCTCAGACCAGAGTCCTTTCGACACAAAAAAAACCTGCGGGGACATCCAGCAAACAACTGTCTACACATCTGGAGCTGTGACCCTGGATTGCACAGGGTTACATCTGTGTCATGAGTGTGCCTGAATATGTTCATTTGTGTCTGTGCAATGTTTTAATGTATGTCTGATCAAGCACATGTGGATTTGTGTGCGTGTGTGTGTGTCTCCAGCAGTAGTAGCCAGCTGTTCAGTGGTGGGATGCCTGCACATCTGGCAGTGTGCTTTGGCCTGGAGTGGAGGGTACATGCCATACAGCAATGGTGAGGGAGATGGGAGAAAGAGAAGACAGAAGGGAAGATGGATAAGATTAAAGGCAAATGAGAGGTGATAGAAGGCTTCAAAAGAAGAAAAGATGATGGATTTAACCTCAATAAATGAGATGAAAAATGAAGATACACAGCGAGAAACCTGGGGATGAGCCATGAGCCATGTTTGAAACAGATGAGGAGAGAATTTGAATACACTAACAAGGTCTTGTAATTTTAGCCCACTAATGAGAATGTGGAAAAGTGAAGCAGGTGCTGCACTTATATTAGTAACAATGCCATCATCTGTGAGCAGGCAGTGTTTAGAGGTTAAAGGGTTCAGGTCGGATTATTGGGCCTAAAAGAGCAGAAATCAGTGACACGCTGCTGGAGTGTCGGTCTACACATTTAGGTGAAACAAAAACACATCAAAAGCTTTTCCTGTCTTGCCCAGATAGAGCAAAGGTGAAACAATATGATCATGCATTATATTTAGCCTCATCTTCCCATTGCCACTTCTCTTAAGGTATTAAAGTAGATGTGCACAAACCAATTCTTTTCCCCTTGTTCCCTGGAGCAGATTGCACAGTTTCAGGTTGTGCATACAGGTTGAGATGTAGATTCATAAGTAGAAAGTATAATAAAGATCATAATTCAGGATCCCATGAGGCAGTTCCTAGCACAAAAACAATGTTTTTGCCATATTCACAAAAACATCCTTATGCTAAAAGGAGCTCCTAACTGGCAGAGTCAGGAGAAACTCCTGAAAATAAGGAGTGTGTCAGCCCTGACTTTAGGATTTCTTGAGGAGGACTTTAGTGATAAAAGTAGCTCTTAAGTCTGAGAGAAGTTAGAGGTAGTTCAGAGGACGGCTCTGTAATGGCTTCAGTATTCACTGGAAAGGTTTCAGAGGCAGAGTGTCCGTTATTCAGCAGCCACATTCAGAACATAATTTAGACTTTTCCTGCCAACATTGTTTTTGGGCTCGTAAAGCACAAATACATGTTTATAGCTTGTTAAGATGTGGCGACAGATGTCTGTAACTAAATATGACAACCTTTTGTTGTCTCTAACAATCTCTGTGATTACTCATACTAAATGTCAATAAAGCCAATCGCGAAGCTGTATTCATTTTTATATTGTCTGACGATGTCATGATTGTAAATGATGCTTTTATAACTGCTCGTTGGCAGTATAACATTTGACAACAGAAGCAGAAAAAAAGGAATACATGAGAGCAACTATATTGCAAATTCAGTTGCATCAAAACACAGAGTAGGTGATTACAGAGAGTACGAGGGGCCAGAGGGTCTCTTCCTTGCCTTTCTCCTTCTCTCCTTCTCTCACTAACTACAAACATGAAAACATGAAGCTGGAGACCTGCCACTCTACCCAGACAACATATTTTGTGGATCAAATATCCCCCAAAAAGCCTCTGCAACACCTACTAAAAGAGATCCTGGTGCCCTTGAATGAAATGTGAATCAAAATTAACTCCACCTCCACAACCACACAACAAACCTAGAGGAAACATTATTCATCTAAGTTGAGAAAAACAACAACCTTGTATAACTAACAATATGTGATACCAGGAACAGTAATAAATGTAATAAGTCAGATATCAGAGCCTGGAGGGGATTTCTCCACGGCCTTGTCATGAGTTACATGATCTGTTTGTACCTACAGGAAGCAGGTCTATTTCTGGCAAGAGGGTTAAGCCTTGAGAGTCCAAATCAGCACCCTGTTCCTGCTTCATCTACTCTGTTAAGCAGCAGCAAATAGCTATTACCTTAGCTGTTTGCTCTGTCCATTAGATCGAAAGTGAGGAGGTCATTTTGGTCACTTGAGATGGAGATAGCTTTATGTTGTGTGGACTTTTGCCAGCAAAGAGAAGCTGTTTCTTACGAGTCTTAGGTATGTCTGTTGTGGGACTGGAGTGCGGAAGGATAGAAGATCACAAGTCTCAGTCATCCACCTGGAGCAGCTTTCAGTGGACAGGGAGAAAACTGTCAGTGCAGTAGGGGACAGAAAGTGACCCAACTGCAGGCTCGATTGATCTGCCGTGTGCAGGGAGGCTGATTTCACAATTGGCTGGGTTATCTGTCCAGAAACACAAAAACACAAACCCTAACCCTAACCCTCTGCCAGCACATGCATGAACACATGCTGATGCGCGAACACACACACACACACACACACACACACACACACACACACACACACACACACACACACACACACACACACACACACACACACACACACACACACACTCAGATTCAAATAATGTACAGAAAAAAAATCCAGGTCTGGGGTTGACCCTGTTATGTCAGACTGATGCTTTTCTCCCCCCCCTGGATAAAAATGACCTCCCCTCAACGCTGCCTCTACTATCCACTCAGCACTAATAGCACTTTCATGAGCATAAGCCTACATGTTTGCTTCAGTCGTTGATCTTTTAATGTACAATGCACGACAGAATACATTCTCCATAATGTGTAATTACAGACAAACGCAGTGCATGACACCCTGCATGCTGATACTGCAGATTAAACTGGTCACAGTTAGACAATGAGGCAGCACATACTTAACAGTAGGCAGATTTTGCAGGGGTGTGGACTTGACCTCCTCAACTCTCCCCAACTGGAATGATAACTTTAACAGTAACAGATAAACACGAAGCATTGCAGTTTACCTCCCTCCCTCTGCTCTGACTTTGAAAGGCCTTAATGAGAGAAAAGTGTCTGTATCGATTCTCCTGCATTCTAACACTGTGATGGAAGAACAAAAGCGAGGGAAGATACGGATGGAAGCAGAGAGGGAGAGAGTGTGTGCATCCATCGAAGAAGCTTCCAGATGCTGCAGCCAAACAGTGAAGAGAAACAGTGCACCCTGTATGAAGAATATAAATGAACTAATTTAAAAGTTTACAGCGTGGGCAGCTTTTTGTCTGTAAAATAGAGACAAATGTGGAAATAGTTGTGCATATTTGTGTATGCCACTGTGACTTTAACACTACTTAAACTTGAGGCTAAACAAACAACAGAGATGCACTTCACCTGAAACTTCCCCACAATCTTTCCTTATTTGCCTCATTTTCCCCTTTTTTTGGATGACCTCCAGGACTGCATGACAGAACAGAAACTTTAGGTTATTTACATAACCCCGGTTCTCTGAGTAATATGAGTGAGATGTCTCACTATGGGATGCACGCCTCGCTGCAGCCCTCAGAAGCATTTATCTCATTACGCCAATCCTGATTGGCTGGTGAACGTGTCCGTCCGCCACAGGTAGTCCCACCTACCTTAAATAGCTCATGCGGACGGCACCACCCTCATTCAAGATAAGCACCTCTTCTCACTCGCCCAAGCAAGAAGGGTAGTCTGGTGAGACATCTCACTCATATTACTCAGAGAACCGGGGTTATGTAAATAACCTAAAGTTCTCTTTCATAATATTTCGTTCGATGTCTCACTATGGGATATGGTTGCTCCCGTATTGCCAGACAAGCTTATCGAGCGTCCACCAACCCACAGGGAAAAGGTACTCTGTTCCAATCAGGACAGCAAAACCGCGCGTGCCACGCACGGAGCGGAGACGTCCAGCATATAAAAACGGACAAAAGTGAGAGGCGAGGACCAACTCGCTGCAGCACAGATGTCCTGAACAGAAACTCCCCCGAATAAGGCCCAGGATGCGGCCAAGCCCCGAGTCGAGTGCGCCCGCAGACCCGCAGGTGTCTGCAAACCCTGACTCGTATAAGCCAAAGCAATCGCCTCCACGACCCAGTGGGACAGGCGCTGCTTTGTGACAGGTTTCCCCTTATGAGGATTAGCCCAGGAGACAAACAGCTGATCGCTCCTCCTGAAACCCTTAGTCCTGTCCATGTAAGTGCGCACCGCACGGACTGGACATAACGCATGTGACCGCTGCTCTCCAGGCGAGGCAGCAAAGGCCACAAGGTCAATAGGAGAAAATGAGCCCACTACCTTAGGCACAAAGGCCGGGTTGGGCTTCAAAATCATCCTCACATCCCCCGGGAAAAGCTGAGTGCATGATGGATGCACCGAAAGCGCATGGATGTCACTAACCCGTTTAGCCGAAGCCAGAGCCAGTAACAACACTGTCTTGAGAGACAGGTGTTTCAAGCCTGCTCCCCCCAGCGGCTCAAAAGGAGGACCCTTGAGAAGGCTTTTCGTTTGTCAATCAGGTCCTGTAAGAATGACAATATCACACCTACTGGACACTGAAAAGGAACGTGGCCATTTCTGTGACACCAGTCCTCAAACACTCTCCACTTACAGTCATACAGAGACCTAGTGGAAGAGGCTCGAGCACTTTGTATAGTGGAAATCACACGCTGTGGGAGTCCCACAGCTGACAAATTGAACCACTCAGGGGCCAAACCCACAGCGCCAGGCGTTCTGGGTGCGGGTGGAAAACCGTCCCCCCCCCCTGTGATAACAGGTCCCTGCGCAGCGGGAGCTGCCAAGGTTGCGCGCACAGCAACCGATATATCCCCGCCTGCCAATGCATTGCAGGCCAATGCGGAGCTATCAGAATCAGCGCGTGGCCGTGGTCCCTCACTCTGGACAGAGTGGGGGGCATCAGGGCCAGGGGAGGGAACGCGTAAAGAAGCTCGTGCGGCCAGACGTGCGCTAGTGCGTCTATGCCGAGGGGAGCATCCAGGTTGCGCAGAGAGTAAAACAGCGCGCACTGCGCGTTTCCTCTTGACGCGAACAGATCCACCGCGGTCCGACCATAACGGGCCCATATCTGTTCCACAATCTGTGGGTGCAGAGTCCACTCCCCGTATACCGGCGCGCCCCTGGACAACAGGTCCGCGCCCGTGTTCAGAGCTCCCGGGACGTGCGTCGCCCTCAGGGAGAGGAGACGACCGCAGCTCCACAGGATCAGTCTGCGTGCCAGCATGTGCAACTGACGAGAGCGCAACCCCCCTTGGCGGTTGATGTACGCTACCGTCGTCGTATTGTCCGTCCTCACCAGGACATGATGGCCCATGAGAGACGGAAGGAAGTGTTTCAGGGAGAGGAACACCGCTGAAAGTTCCAGAAAATTTATGTGAGACCGCTGGAGGTCCACACTCCAGCGGCCCCTCACTGACCGGCCCTCGTGAATTCCGCCCCACCCTGTCAGGCTGGCGTCCGTAGTGACCACCTTCCTGGACAGGACAGAGCCCATGGGCACCCCGCGGGTCAGAAACGACGGGGCTCGCCAGTGGCGCAGTGCCCTGACGCACCCCGGCGTAACCAACACTCTCCGTGCGCCATGACGCACGGGATCCAGCCCGCATGAGGCCACCCAGAGCTGGAATTCCCTCATGTGGAGGCGACCGAGACGAACCACGAGAATGGCTGACGCCATCAGTCCGAGTAATCGAAGACACAATCTGAATTGAACAGATTTGCCTGGATGGAAAAGCGCGAGACATGCTCTGAAAGCTCTCACTCGCTCCGCCGAGAGGCGCGCCGTGAAAATCACTGAGTCCAGGGATAATCCCAGAAAGATTATGTCCTGTGTCGGGCACAGCATGCTCTTTTCCGCGTTTATCACAAAACCCAGGTCTAATAGGTGCCGTGTGAGAATAGGGCGAATACCACTCCCCCCCCGTTTTGGGACCAGAAAGTACCTGGAGTAAAAACCGCTCTGACACTGTGCGGGAGGAACGACACAGATTGCTCCTTTGTTTAACAGTGAGAGGATTTCCTCTTGCAAAACACGAGCTGACTCTCCCTGAGCCTGGGAGTGTATTATGCCGGCGAATCGAGGGGGAACAGCGGCAAACTGCAGCCTGTAACCCCTCAAAATCGTCTTCAACACCCAGGGCGAAGCTGCGAGCGCAGCCCACCTCTGCCACCTGCGGCAGAGAGGTGAGACGCGCTGCAGCTCTTCCACCATGAGAGGTCCCAACCGCGGTGCGGTGGCGCCCTCTCGTGGTGGAAAACTGACATGGCCTCTGGGCGGTGCTGTGCACTTTGGCCCGGGAGGACAACGCAGTGACGGGGACCTCACTGCCCTCACCCCGGGAAAAGCCGCGGCTTTCCCCGGGGGTGGGACAGCAGGTGCCGCCACTGCGCTGTTTATTTTTATAGTTTTGGCTTTTATTAGCTGCGCCCTCGGCACTCGGCCCGGATGCGACAGCGGGACACATTTTATTTTCTTTATGAAAACTTGTGTGTGTGTGCGTGCTTGTGGACATGGGAGAGGGGCAACCGCTGAACCCTCTGCTGTCAGATGTCCGTCTCTCCCGGTCTGCTCTGGCACGGTCCGTGGCAGCCGGGAGATGGGGGCGTGGGGGGCCCCGGAGTGCACGCTCGGAAGCCAAACAGGTGGAGCTGGAGAACGGGGAACTTCCAGCTGCATCACCGGTGACGAGAGGGGCGGTCAGGCCGCTCTCTTTTTCTTCCTGGCCTGGTGGCTGGTAGCTTGCGCGGGCTGTGCCGGCGGAGCTGTAGCTGGGGCCGAGGGCTTCTTGAACCAGCCGGGCCGACCGGGCACGGGCGGCGGGGCGGGCTGAGGCTTCGGATGTTTCGGTATTTTGAACTGCGAAACCTGGGAAGCAGCCTGCGCGAAGGATTTACGCTGCGCAGGTGGAGAGGGAGCTGGGGGCTTGCGAGGGAGGCAGAGCTTGAGAGCTTCGTCTTCCTTCTTTTTGGCTTCACACCGTTGTTGCATCGATGCTAGGGCGGAACCAAAAATCCCCTCCGGGACAATGGGCATGTCCAGGACGTCGTCCTTCTCTCTGTCTGACAGGCTGGTGAGGTTGAGCCACCGCGCTCGCTCCTGCAGAACCATGGTCCCCATCGCTCTTCCCGTGGCCTGGACCGCGCAGCGTTGGACACGGAGACACAGGTCGGTGATGACCGGTATCTCCTCCCACGCAGCTGAGTCCCGAGTTTGCACAACATCCTCGCACAACTCAGCCTGGTAAGCCGTGAGCAGCGAGAGGACATTGAGCGCTCTGGCCGAGAGCGCCGCCGCCTTGTACGCTTTCTCAGTCAGGGCTGACTGAAAACGGTCGGACTTGGACGGCAGGCTGGGGCTCCGGGAGGACACCGCTGACAGCTGGGGGTGAAGGTGAGCTGCAACAAGTGGCTCTATCGGAGGCATGCGGAGCAGACCCAGGCTCTCCATCGCCTCACAGTCGAGGGACGAGGCCCCGGGAACCGGGCTCCGGCTGCTGTAGGGGCGGTCTCTCCATGAGCGCGCCACCTCCTCCAGCAGCTCCGGGAAGACGGGGAGAAGTTGCTTCGTCGCGCTCTTGGCCAAGGGCAATTTCTTCCCCTCGTAGCGTGATCTGGTGGTCTCAGCTACGACAGCGGGCCAGGGGATGCCCAGCCGGGCAGCAGCGCGTTTGCACACGTCGAGCATGTCCGAGCTGGGGGAGGGACAAGCTGGTGTGCTACTCTCGTCTCCATCCCGAGAGTCGACGGAAGCCGCGGGCTTTGCAGCCCGAGCCGGCGTGATGAAGATGTCATCCTCTTCTTCATCCTCTGATATGAGGAGATCCAAGGCGCCACCATCATCTTCCCCATAGTCCAAATCCAGGACGTCTTCCTCCAGCGGGGGAACCGCGGCTAGCACGAGCTGGGAGCCCCAGCTGGCGCTAGCCTCCGGTGTCGCCACCGCAGCGACCCCCACCTCCTCTCCGCCCTCGACGGCGGCGCCGTCGGAAGAGAGATAGGGGTCATGTCCAGACAGGCTAGCCTGGCGGGCTAGTCGTCTGCGGAGACTCTTGATGGTGAACACCGCACAGTGTTGACACGAGCCGGGGACCTCGATAGCCGCCAGGGCGTGTTCCAGCCCAAGACAGCACGAGCAGACCTGGTGTGGATCCATGCTCGATATCTTATTCCCGCAGCGACAGAGTCTGGCTCCGGAGTCTCTGTGCCCTCTGGTGTGAGGGGTTTTAGCCTCCATTCCGTGCGAGCTGGTGTGCAGGCAGGGAGCCGAGGCAGTTAGCTGGTGTGCTAACCGTGAAGAAGCCGAGAATTAGCTGGTGTGCTAATGCCCGGTGCTCGAGTAGCCGTGGTGGGGCGTCGAGAGCAGTGCTGACCAAGCCGTGGAGGGCAGGAAAGCACTGAGTTCGATCTGGTGTGACCGACGAAGCAGAAAAAATGTCCTAAGCTAGTAGCGCCCAGCGACAGAAGCTAAATAAGATCCGTCTATGGACAGTTAAGCTAGCTAGCCCTGGACGCGAGATATGCTCCGAGTGAGAAGAGGTGTTTGAATGAGGGTGGTGCCGTCCGCATGAGCTATTTAAGGTAGGTGGGACTACCTGTGGCGGACGGACACGTTCACCAGCCAATCAGGATTGGCGTAATGAGATAAATGCTTCTGAGGGCTGCAGCGAGGCGTGCATCCCATAGTGAGACATCGAACGAAATATTATGAAAGAGAACTGCAGGTGCAGACAAAATAACAGGAACACTTGGCATGACAACTCATACTTTTTGAAGCCTAAAATGTTCAATTTTCATTAGTTGTGTGTCAAGATTATTATATCTGATTATGCTCCCGTCCATGTACTCCACTGTACAACATAAAAAGGTATAATACGAATATCCTTGAACACACAGTCACCCTCCATCCTGGGAAGTTTGTGTAGTCTACAATCTTTTTCAAGGGCTGCACTCCACTTTACTGAGGCAGACATTTATTTATTTATTTATTATTTCATACAGATTTCCCGCTTTTCACTCACTGCCAATTTGTGATTAACTGATGTCAACTGGATAAACAAATACAGACCTACTGTATGGGCAGCCACAATTAGCAGAAAGACAAAGAAAATGATACACTAAAAGGAAAAACTGATAAAGTAAAAACACTAAGATATATCCTCCTAATACTTTTTCCCCCCGAAATGTACGAGCTTTGTCTGTTGCAGGTCTTCTGACCACACCTTTGCTCAGCTCCACTTTCTCTCCTCATTATCCTACTCTCTGTCTCTTTCCCTGTCCCTTGTCTCTAGTCTTCCTCATCCCTCTCTCCTATACTGTGTTATTCCAATTAATGATCGTCCTCCTTTAGGCATCCGTTGTTTCCATAGGAACAGTGCTCTGTAGTCGATACCGGTTGTCTAGGCAACGGGGAGCTATGGGCAGGACATTCTGCGTGTGTGTGTGTGTTTCTGTCTGAGTGCGTGTGCGCATGTCACATGTTTACTTGATTTGGGCTTGCCCTCTTGCGACGACGCAGGTACATGAATATCATATGTTCAGTGTTTATGACTTTCTGTCAAATATGTTCAAACGTTCTTACATTATATGAGTATTTCTTTCTCATATTTTGGTTCATACTAAATTATATTTGACTAGCCTGCACCTTATTTACCTCACTTTCCTCCTCACTTCTGCTACAGTGTGGGTCATGTTGTTGCTGTCCAATTCTCCTTTAAACTATATCCCTCTGTATTGTTCACATATGTACCGTGCCATCATGTTCTAAATCTCTCTGGTATTATTGGTTACACACACACACACACACACACACACACACACACACACACACACACACACACACACACACACACACACACACACACACACACACACACACACACACACACACACACACACACACACACACACACACACACACACACACAAACGCACACACACACACACAAGGGCAGACACACACAAGGGCAGTCCCTGTAGATTATAATCTCTGTCCTGGCTACAGATTCTATTGTATGTGTTGTGAAAGGAGGGAGAAAATCTGTGACACTGCAATCAGGTGCACAGGCGACACATAGAAGTGTGTGTGTGTGTGTGTGTGTGTGTGTGTGTGTGTCTATGCACTAAATGTGTGTGTATGCATGATGTGTGTATTAATGCATGAGATCTGTGCATTAAAGCATGCAGCCACATTTACGAGATTTAGCAATGACTCATGTTTAACACAAAAGCATCTGCCAACCCATGTCAGGACATCACTGGACAATTTATGTCCATGTGGACAGTTTTGAAACTTGAAACTGTGTGTGTGTGTGTTTGTGTGTGTGTCTGATTAATGGAGTGACAGTAAGCAAGAGGGATTGAAAGCGAGTGGGGAGGAGGAGGGGGGTAAGTGTGTAAAAGGGAACAGAGGGATTGCGCTTGGCTCTGGGGGCATCCCCGTTCACAGCTGGGACAAACCTTAACGCTGGATTAACATAAGTATCCACAGACAGAAAGAGTGAGCACGAGTCCAAAGAAGACTCAAGGGATGAGACTGGGACAGAGGACAAGAACGAATGTGTAGACAAAGAGTAGTAGAAACCCTTTATTTGAAATACTACATTATTGATGCACATATCCTGAGATCAAAAGTACATCAGTTTTCCCTTGCAAATCCACTTTTCCTCATGAAAGTCTTCATTAACAGGTGAAAAATTAAATTGACTTTCACAAATGCCTTTTAAAAACAAACTGATGCATCATTTCACACCAGCCAAAAACAAAAAAAAAGCAGACTTGCTGAAGCTAACGACTTGAATTTTCAGATACTACTAGGGGAACATCAGCACACAGTAATGTTCGTACAACAACACTTTTTGCATAACTAATCTACGGTGAATGATATAAACTAAATTTAACAATATCAGTATAATAAATATTAAGTATGCATGTATGCATTACTGTGGTTGCGGTACAGTATGTGTGTGAGTGTGTGTGGCCGGCCAACAGCCAATGTGAGTGGGGAAGAGTATGTATGACTGAGCACGTGCAGAGAATCATGCCAGAGGCAGAGCTGTGTGGGAAATCTCTAGAGAGCCGGGAGGCCTCTGATCAGCAATCCATCCCCTGACACCCACATACACACATACACACACACACACACACATATGCATGTATGCATATACACAAAAAAACAAAAGACACATGCAGTGCATGTAAACACATGCACACACACACACAAAACACATCTGCATTTTGTAAGATCATAGGCGTGTTCAAGAGGTTCTTGAACACAAAAACATCACAAGAAGCAAATGTGCACATGAAAAATAAAAAGATGCTCAGAAAGCAAACACAGATGCACTCGCACACCCCGTCTTTGATCCCATCACCAAGTTCCTACACATGCGCAACTAGAGTTGCAATCACCCATGCTCCCTCTTCATCACGTGTGCTCCACTGCTCTACTTTTCCTCTGCTGGAGCAGGAGAGGAGAGGAGGCTCATCGGGCCAGCTCCCTCATGTGCACACACACACACACACAAAATAAACACAAAAGCATGCATGCACGGGACTATACACACAGCAGCATGACACACAGCCACACATACACAAATCTGCAGTTGGGGATACGCACACAAGGAAGCATACAAAATTAATCAGCATGTATTTGCACACACTCATAAAATCCCAGACAGGGAGGGAATGGCTAATAAAAGTAACCACAGACACATATGCACTAAAAAATATACTTCATCGAACAACATTAATCAGGTTTTAAAGTTTATTGACTCACTGGCTGCGTCACTTTGGCTGCTGGGATTGATGGCTTCTTCCTTCCGATACTTTCTCAGACAGACAATCCAAATAAAGTTGTATCCAATCAGTAAAGATATATTGGCATGTATTATTCTCTGATGTTAGTTTGTCACAGATATATTGGTATTACCATGGACGTTGGCCGATTAACAACAAGAAACTGCACAAAATAAGTACAAAAGATATGTTTAAGGCGTTTCAGAAACAGTGTTGATCAAATGTCAATTTGATATTCTCTTGTGTCTGCATGCTTCATCCTTTCATCCAGGAAATTTCTTTACAGCTTTTTTGGCCAAGGGGCAACTTTCATAGCAATGAGTGGGGCCCCTTCTGCAATGCTACAAATATACATTCTTCTCTCTGCTTTAATCTATGAGCGTGTGTCTTTTGGCAAGTAAACCAATGTGCGCATTATTCTAGTGTACTGAATTGTAGCCCTACATACATTTACAGGTATACTAAAGCGGGATTTAGGCAGATTGAACTGAATCCATGATAAAAATGTCAAAAGTTGAGTGGAAGGTTGAAAACTGCAACTTTTACAAGTAAGAAGGGGGTGAGAGAGAGAGAGAGAGAGAGAGAGAGCGAGAGAGAGAGCGTGTGAAAAGAGAGAGAATTAAGTGGATTGGTGTAATCCACTTTATCTTGGCACAAAAGGTTCAAACTGCAGTGAAAACATATCGACATGGAAATAAAGACACAGATAGACAAGAAGACAAAAACGCAGACATGCACACAAAGTGAATGTTCAATGTTATATCTGCAGTACAAGAAATAGAATAAAACATATCACAAACTCTGAGGAATAAATCTAAGCTTGTGTATGTACGTGTGTGTGATTGTTATGCCATCTATGTGTGTGTCTCAATATGAATGTTCTCCTGGGGTCGTCTTCCCGGCAGGCTTCCAAGCTTCCCAGTAATGGAGCTGGGGAGAACTCTCCACAGCAGGAGCCAGGGACAACCAATCAATGTCAATGATTGTCTCTCTTTCTCTGCATTAAACTAGCTCGAGATGATGTCATGACATGAGCCTCTCCACCATGATGGGTGGGTCGGTTCACAGTAATATGTTTTACAATACATTAGCTCAGTGGAGTGCATGAAGCTATATCTGGCCACTTTTCTTTTTTTTTTTTTTACAAACCCACTAACTGAAAGGTCTGCTACAGGTGCTCAAGTGCAATGACAGCAAAGTAAAACATGTCATATATTTAACATCAGAACAATCAGACATCAAGTATTTAAATCTAATCACTAAATATCTCACCTCAAATTCTCTCATTACTTCTCAGAAATCTAGTTTTAACAGATCTTCTTGCATTGAAATCTGTGTTTGTGTTTCTTAACATTCCCTTGTATCAACTGAGTGTAACAACAATGTTTACTGTTACTATACTATACTATCTTAACACGCCCTGTTGATAATGAAGTTTATGTTGAAAGTAGCATCCCCTCAACCATGATTTAAAGCCTGACGACTGATTTCAGACCACAAAGAATCTGAATTAGTCTGACAGGTCAGGTCACCATGAACAGTCAGCAGCCGGCTTATCTTAAAGTGGCGGACTGAAATATCTCTCATCCATTTACATTTTCCAAAACAAACAGTTAATACAACAAATCTGTTATTAATTCCTTACAAAACGTCTGCACCACAATGCTCATAATCCTCTTCCTCACAAAGTTTTAAATACCTAGCTTTATCTAATCAGGCAAAGTTATTCTTATACCTGTTGCCCACAATAATAGCTTGGCTTTAGTTCAAATGCTCTCATTAATATACTGTGCAGAATTACCATACTTGTAAACTAGGCTAAAATTCCAGACCTTGCATGATCACACATTTTCACTTCAATGCCCTTGAGCTAAAAAACTGAATCCCTACCTCCTCCAGGGAGACTGTTCATTAGCTGACTCTGCACTTTGACCACACAGTGGATGAGGGAAGAGATAAAATATCCATGTACATCCAAAAAAAAAATCACATTAACCAGCTTTTTGTATTTACTTCTTTAACCAGAACTGAAAATTAAGCTTTAACATTTATAAGATAATTAAAAAGTAGCCATTTCCTCTTTGAACAAGCATGCAGACTGATCTTTACCTCTTTAAATGCAGGATAGAGCAAAAGTTTTTTCAAGCTAAGTCTTATTCCCCATCTGCAATTTGTGAAAAATATTACATTTTATATTACTTGATACCTGCTAAACAAATACCACAATATGTAAATTATCAGATTTCAGCACCACTCCACAGATAACCATTGTTGCTGTTCTCTAATGCAGCCATCAAATTTAAATACTGCACCAATGCACCAATAGTGTTTTAAGTGGAGATACTTTTAAACAGCTTTCCTTTCCAGTTGCAATCCAATGTTCAATGTGTGAAATTAAACTGATACTTTTTCTTTTTTGCAAAGCTCGTCTGTTTTTACTCTTTTAAATAATCAACCATTTACAAACATTCATTTTATTTATCTTAATGTGATACCAAGAGAAAACAATGTTTTTGTCTTTAAAAAAGTCTCTAGACTCCTTTTCTCTTTTTCTACTTGGTAGTGAAGCCACATGCCTGAAGCTTGGCTACACCTGATACCTGTTTGAGGGTAAATATAGGGGAAGGCTAATTTCCAAGACATGAAACGATGATCCTATTCCGTAGGCCCTTTAAACGTTGCATTATGGGGTCAAAAAAAAAAACCTAGCTATGCGAGAGGTAGGGCTGTTATAATCAGAGGATGTGCTGTTGCCACAGAGGCTGTTACATGAAGCCTATAAAGTTCTCTGCAGCTGTTTCAATCACTGTGATGACAGGTAGGCTAAACGTGAATTTGCATAGGTTGCATGGTTTGCTGGCTAGGTTACAACAATCAATAGCACATTGCTTTTAGTAGCCTTCACCTGTTCTATTAATGAGAATCCATGAGTAGAGTCAATGGCTCTTGGTCATTTAACAGAAAACAATACAGATGTTTATGTTCATTTGTTTTCACTGACTGAACATTTAACAACAATTAATAATACAAATCTTACTGTTGTTATTTCATCGTGTGGAATTCCAAAGTTTGACCTGTCACTTCGAACTATTCTAACTAAGTTGAGCAACACTACTCCGTGCTGGTCTGTAAACAATCCCATTAACTAATGAATGTGATAATTTGCTTTTTTTTTTGCAAACAAGATGAATGAATGAACGGGAAATTCTCTCTCTCCCTCTATCTCTCTCTGTTTTTTCTCCTTGGATCTCCACTCATCTCAAAAATGGCCTCTATGGACTTCAAATGACCGAAATCTGTCGTAGCAACGGAGAACTTTAATCCCTGTGGGACTTAACGTTAGCAATTAAAAGTGTTAGTCTGAAATGATATCCAACTAAAGAGTCTCCATAGCAACAGTAAGAGTGATTCACAGCGCGTGTCAGGCTGTGAAATAAATTTCACATCTCAGTGCAGCAACGGCCTCGACTGTGAGATTTTGTTTGTGTGTGTGTGTGCGTGTGTGTGTGCATGTCAGCAACAATAATAAAACTGTATTTGTTGTTACCTATTGTACCATGATTCTATTAACAGCATGCGTGTCCTCGATAGAGACCAGCTACTGTATGTTTTTTAGCTGCATTCACTCTTTTGGATCAATATGCAGGTTGTTGCCTTTGAACCTTGTTGGCATACTAAAAATACATATGTGCAAAGTTTATCATCATGATATACTCATGTAATAAAAATCTACTGACATGAAGTGGCATTGATTGTTACAAGTATTGTTTTTTTTAAGCAGGATTGCTTCTGTTAGGAAAATCAGGTTTTTGATTAAAGTGTGCTCAATCTTTTCTCCTCCCTCTCCTCTCTTTCTTTTTCTTCTTCTCCTTTGCTACATTCTTTCCATCGGTCTCACACTGGCGCACTGCTCATTAGCTTTCTGTCAGTCTCGTTTTCTGTCTCCTCTTTTTTTCTTGCCTCTTTGCTGACTTGCCTCTTTGCTGTCATGCACTTTCCCCATTTCCCTCGCCCTCCTCATTTTCTCCTCCATCCCTCCTTCCTTGTGTGTGAGTTTAACAAAAGATGTGTCTTCAGGGATCTCCTCCCTTCTTATCACTCTCTCCTCCACTCCAGCCATTTTCCTGCATCTCCCGAGCAGTTCTCACCTTTCTTTCTCTTTTGTTATCTCTTTCTGTCTGCACCCCCCTTTTCATTTTGTTAAAACGTTTTTTTTTTTAAAGAAATGAAAGTGGGTTTTGAACCCACCTCCCACATTCCTGCAAAACACACACATACATATACTGAAATCGTGACTGCTGTTCCCGTACAAGCCACAGCGAGAGAGCAAAAATACACCAGCACAGAAGACTGGCTTCTCTGCTATCACATACGCCTCGTACATACATACCAGTATCTGTACAACACAAGCAGTCAAGAAAACATGAACACAGTCACACATTATCATCTCTGCACATCCCCAGGCATCGCGCAGGTGAGACAAACAAAAGTGGAAATGAGGGGAAAAGGAAGCGAGAGGAAGAAGTGAGAAGAAGGAATGGTGTGAAGTGAAGCAGGTGACAACAAGTGAGAAAGAACTCGACTCTCTTACTGTTATGGCTTTTGAACAGGCCTGCTTCGTGAGTTCTGCTTCACTTCTTCTTGAAGTGATGTCAAATCATCCCATTTGTCCCCCAAACACACTGATCCTTCTTTAATACTTTCGTCTGGTAGAGGAAAACACCCAAGTCTACTGTTCTGTGCGTGTTGCTTTTGTCCTCAGAACATGGCCAATACGATGCACAGTTTATATATTTGTTTACTTCCTGAGTCAAGCTTGTTCCTGGTTCATGGTTAGGCTTATAGCATTAAAACCTGAGTTTTTAGGGAAGATTAAAAGACACTTTAAATATGATTTTTCTTTCCCAGGCTTCAGCAATGACCATATGTCAGAATGAACCAAGTCATAAATGCATGCAATGTATCATCAGAAGGAAATCTATTTTGACTGCACAGTGATGTCTCAATAATGAAAATGATATTGATTATAGGGCTACAAAGAACAACATTTTCATTATTCATTAAAGGTACCTTGTGTTACTTGCATTGTGTGTATCCCTGAGCTGAATTTATTTTCTTCCTCATATTTTTTTAAAGATATAGAAGTTATGCATTGTTTACATTCATCATTGCTATCTTGCAGTCTTCTTCACATTGCTACGTTTCTTTGAGCGTTACCACCATAAACCATGAGCATCAGTGGAGTGACTTTAAACCTGTGGCAGGAATGTGTATCGTGTCTTGCACATGCATTTCCATCCATGTGTGCATGCATGAGATACACAAAACAGGACATACTCATAAATATTTCTCCAAAGCACTACTAGTGGTCAAAAACACAGGGTACCTTTAATCTCTTGATCAATTTTTGATTGAAAGAATAATTGTTTTGTCTCTAATACGTAAGAAAATAGTAAAAATACCACAATTTCCCAGATCCTAGGGATATTCATATTGCTTGTTTTGTCTGCCTAGCAGTCCAAAATCCAAATTTATTACTTACTTTTGTTTTGTTTTTTTCGTTTTTAAAGAGAAAAGTAGCAAATCATCACATTTTAGGAAAGAGAACCAAGATCTTTGCTTGATAAAAGTATTCATCAAAATAAATAGTTTCAGCACTAACTTACTTTGTTACTGAATGATCAATCAACATCTTCATCATAAAGATGAGGCTGGTAGCCTACTGATTTAACATTTTAGTGAGATATTGTACTGAAAACTACTATTGCATTTTCTGTTATGAACAATTTTAAAATGTCCAGTAAAAAGGCCATCATATTTTCTGTATAAATTTGCATTAATATTGTTGCACTTAGTCCTCTCTAGATGCTTCCATTAATATGATTCACACGTTCTGACCTTTTCCACTGTTGCATTGACTATAATTATATATTCGGTCTGTGTACCGGAGTTATTAAAATGCCTGGACTACACCTGTAATTACAAACTAAACTTTGAATCCTAAGTAATTTATCAGTGCCGCAGGAGTGCATGATGAGTAATTCTTTCCCATTCATAGCTCTGAATCACCTGCTGTACTTCAGTTGACAGTACTGTTCTCTTGTCTTAATGTGTCAAGGTCAAGCATGGCTAATGGCCAAAACATTGTCACTGTCACATTGACACAGAGGCGGTTAGTGCTGCAGTCAGCAGCTGAAGGGCACTCGACGTCGTTCAAGTCAACTGATTGGCTGTGGAGATGGAGTGGAAATGTAAAGTGCCACTATTACCAATTTCACTGTCAGTAAGAAGTCATTTACAGATAAACTCCTATTGTAACACATTCAAATCATCATGCTGTAGGTGTGTAGAATACTCTTGAATTGTACAGTACTGACAGGTAGACAGATCAGTGAAATTGATGCATTTCAAGTGGGTTTTTTGTAATGTGCAATACTACCACATAATAAAACAAAGCAAAAGAAAACCATCTTCAAAAAATGTGTGTCATATAAATGTTAACATGTTGACATGTTAAGAACTAGGTTGTTTTTTTAAAACCAGAGACTGTTGCAAATACTCTACAAAACTATGTCTGGAGGACATAGTAAAATATGATTGCCGTTTAAGGAATTGAAACATATTGGATACAATGCTTCCTGCAAATAGAAGGAATTTAACTAGTTATTGTCACCTACACAGATTTAAAACTGAACAAAACTGGGTTGAATTAACCGCATTTCTTTAGGAATTAGGTGCTATTTCCTTATGGCGCTTTTCCACTACATAGTTTCAGCACAACTCGCCTCGCCTCCACTCGCCTCGGCTCGCCTCGACACGGTTCCTTTTCCATTACAAAAAAGTACATACTCAACGTGGGCAGGGTCGTCATAGCACGGCTCCGCGAAACTGCCGTGACTTCGTTTTATACGCGACACAAAACACATAAACAATGGAGGACATTGAGGCAGTGGTGTACTTGCTGCTGTATTTGGCTTTTTGTCACACACAACGCAAGAAAATTGAGCCGTATGGCTGTAACTATGGTTGTAAGGCTGCTGCCGGTATTTAAAAATGCCGGGTTTGATTCTTATGTGGGACGGCTCATGACTCTTCCAGCGACAACTACCAATCAGCGGCCAGCAGTGTGTCGACGTCACATTTTAGTACCGGCTTGGCTCGCTTGGAACCTCACCAGAGCAGGTACTAAAAAAGTATCAGGTACCAGGTACTTTCCCTAGTGGAAACGCAAAAAGAACCGAGGCGAGTCGTGCTGGAACGGTGTAGTGGAAAAGCGCCATTAGTGTCCAAACTGACTATGACCCATCCATCTAAGCCTAATCACAGACCTGAGTTTGAATAGACCTGAGAGTTACTGGACAGATAAGGTTTAGATCAATGAAGATATACAATGTTAAATATTAGGTGGGAATCTCTCGGCACCTCATGATAAATGAATATAATAACATGAACTCTGAGGGCGGAGTGCAGTGCGGTTTGTTATCATGTCTCTAGCAGTGCAGAGCAGCCTCTCCACAGTCCACAGTAAACTTCACGGTTGTCTCACAAAAGGTAATTATTTTGTCATTTAATCACAAAATGCTACAGTCGCTTCTTTTTAAAGATGAACTACAGATGAACTCACATGTGTGCGCGTTATAAGACTGTCCGGCTGCTGCGCTGCCCTCACTGTTTGGTTCCGCCTTTGTTGTCCGTCAACATCAAGTTATTAACTAACGTTTAAATAATCGATTCTTGACTTTTGTTAATCGATGCAGGGTCGTCCACGTCCGCATCGCGATGCATCGTGTAATTGAGAAATTTCCCCACCCCTATTAAATATTGTATATAAAAATGTGAGGTAGAGTTAAGGGGAAGATTGGAGTTGAGTGTTTTTATGAGGGGCCGTACAAGCCATATTTCATTCTGGCCCTCTCACATACATACATTCTCCTTTCACATACATATATTTTCACTCTCACACACATACATTCTCCTTTCACATACATATATTTTCACTCTCACACACATACATTCTCCTTACACATACATATATTTTCACTCTCACACACATACATTCTCCTTACATATACATATATTTTCACTCTCACACACACATACATTCTCCTTTCACATACATATATTTTCACTCTCACACACATACATTCTCCTTTCACATACATATATTTTCACTCTCACACACATACATTCTCCTTGCACATACATATATTTTCACTCTCACACACATACATTCTCCTTGCACATACATATATTTTCACACACATACATATATTTTCACTCTCATATTTATACATTTTCATACTATAAGTAATATATGTATGTAAAAGGAAAATGTATGTATGTGAGAGTGAAAATATATGTATGTGAAAGGAGAATATATGTATGTGTGAGTGAAAGTATAGTGGAAACGGAAGGAGTATAGTGGAAACGGAAGGCAGCATTTATCGTCTACATACTCCGGTACAGTAGGTGGCGGTATACACTTAATAAGCAATGGTTGCAACCCGCCCCAGGGTCACGTAGTGTATGCAGTCGGAGCGAGAAACGCTGAGTCTGGTACAAACATAGTGGAGACGGAGAAGTGACCGAGAAACACCCAGAGAGGAGAAGGGTAGAAGAACAAAACATATAAAAGAAGGACTTTGACCAGACAAGGACCCGCGGACACATCGGTGTGGTTTTATAATGGCGGAGAGACAGACGGAGACCCGGTGTTTCGGTTTAACTGGTGACCGTGTTAACTGGTGACTTTCACGTCGACGTTCTCCTAAAAAGGACTTTATAGTTTAATAATTGTTCATCTGTCTTTAATATCTAAGTATCTAACCATTTGTGTAAGTTCAATTGTGGTCAATTTCTCGTAACGTATCTTAAAATGTGAGAAAGTCACCCGTTAACACGGTCACCAGTTAAACCGTAACACCGGCGGAGGACCGGAGAGTGAAGCCGGATGCTGCTGTACAAGACAGGTGAGTAACATCGGTGCTGCTTCACATAAAGTGTACCGTTACCTGCCGACATTCAGCTCACTGTTTAGTTAGTCAGGATATGTTGTTGTTGTTGTTGTGTTGTTATCTGTAAAGTAGCAGAGTTGTTACTACAGCTGTTTGACGCTCTGCACGTTAGCTTCGCAGCTGACAATGCACGTCCATGAACTTCGGGGGTTCATGGACACAGTTAGGTGTAACATTTATGTGAAAAGTATATATGTGAATGTGAAAGGAGAATGTATGTATGTGAGAGTGAACATATATGTATGTGAAAGGAGAATGTATGTATGTGTGTGAGAGTGAAAATATATGTATGTGTAAGGAGAATGTATGTATGTGTGTGAGAGAGAAAAATATATGTATGTGAAAGGAGAATGTATGTATGTGTGTGAGAGTGAAAATATATGTATGTGTAAGGAGAATGTATGTGTGTGAGAGTGAAAATATATGTATGTGTAAGGAGAATGTATGTGTGTGTGTGAGAGAGAAAATATATGTATGTGAAAGGAGAATGTATGTGTGTGAGAGTGAAAACATATGTATGTGAAAGGAGAATGTATGTGTCTGTGTGAGGGTGAAAATATATGTATGTGTAAGGAGAATGTATGTGTGTGAGAATGAAAATATATGTATATGTAAGGAGAATGTATGTGTGTGAGAGTGAAAATATATGTATGTGTAAGGAGAATGTATGTGTGTGAGAGTGAAAATATATGTATGTGAAAGGAGAATGTATGTGTGTGAAAGTGAAAATATATGTATGTGTAAGGAGAATGTATGTGTGTGAGAGGGCCAGAATGAATTATGGCTTGTACGGCCCCTCATATGTTTTCCCTTGATTCATTTTCTTGAAAAACATCAATCTTTGTCCACAATAAACAGGATTTATCACCATAAATTAAGTTTGATTTTATATAGACCAGCAAATCATTATGGATACATGGATCATTTTCACTTTTTTATATTTTATATCTATTAGGTCATATTTTTTGGTAAAAAACACAATTCGTCTAAAATTACACTATCTTTGAGGTGAAAGAAAACACAATGCTAACCATGCTCACCATATCTTCTTACCAGTTTTATAACATCTGATTTGTTATATGGGAGCTTATGACCGTGTTTTCAGTGCTACAGCAAACTTAGTTCATATAATAACTGTCATGTCTCATTGCCCCTTATTTATATATTTATTTATATTTTAAAGTATTCAAAGTATATTTTTTATGGGTATGAGTATGAACGTATATGTGGTCATGGGTATGGGTGAGATGTGTGTGTGCGTATTAGTGTTATGTGTATATATCTTATATTTTTATGCTGCAATTGGACTGCTCAAATGGAGTTTCATTGTACTTGCAATGACAATAAAGATCTATCTCATTACTGTGTATTGTGGCAGGGAGAGAAAATACTGTATGTCGCTTGCAACGGGTTGTGAGTGTTTTCAGTGGTTTGAGGCAGGGGATCACTGTTTGTTTTTTTAGGCTATCTTGTGCACATCTGTTGAATGTCACTCTGTACTCCACACCACCTGTGTAATTTTCATTTAGAGATCTGGTAATCTACTTTGCTCCCAGCTGAACTTCTTTGTAGCGTGAAAGCTAATTCCAAATACATTGCTACAGCTGAAACGTTGATCCACTTTAGTTACAGTTGAATTGTAGTGCAGACATGCACACATGTCCTCAAACTACACAGTTCCCGAAAGTATTTCTCCCAGGAAAAGGAATGGTAAATACAAGTATCTTAGTTTTTGTTATTCAACCCCAGTGAAGATACACAGATTTTTAACAGTACCTCTGTGAGAGCCTTGTGAACGAAAACGGCAGTCTCAGGGGACACCTCCCAGGGGGTTTTCTCTTCCACCATGATGGCATCCAGCGTGGCCTTCTCTAGGATGACATCAAAGGACGCATCAGGGAAGGAGAGCTGGCGCACGTCCATTTGATGCCAGGTCATACCTGGGCAGTCGCTGTGTCTGGCTCTCATGGCACTGATGCACACTGCGGAGTAATCTATGTTGGTGATGGAGCGGTAGCCAGCGCTGTACATGTCACCACTCATACTGCTGTTTCCACAACCTGGAAGAAAAAACAAAATAAGACAAAGAGAAGAGTGAGCTGATTCTAGAGCAGGAAAGGACAGGAGGGAAGTTGGGAGAGAGAAGAGGAGAAGATGAAGAAATAAGGGATTGGGGAAACAGGAGAACAAGAAGAACAGAGAGGATGGAATATGTTTCTGATGCCTTAAATCCCCAGTATGTTTTCTGATATGAGTAGGAGATGGTGTGATCAATACATGGTGTAGTTGCAGCTAGTTGCTATCGTGACAACAAAGACTGCTATGACTGGGACCACCTCCTGTGATTGATCACACACACACACACACACACACACACACACACACACACACACACACACACACACACACACACACACACACACACACACACACACACACACACACACACACACACACACACACACACACACACACACACACACACACATTGATCAAGCTAGTGTTCAATCATGAGCACCAAGCAAAGATGGACACCTCCCACTACAGATGACCATACGGGCCTCACACAAAGTATGCAGCCTATTCCCACATGATGCTAGACTGCAAAAAAGTCTGTCATGAGCAACAAGGTTTCAACTTGTAGCTTGTCACTGGGTGACAGGTGGACGATAGCCCAGACGGGGAAAAAAAAGAGGACAAAAATAAAGTGAAGATAGCCTCACATGTGGCAAGACAGGATGAAAATAATCTACTGAATGCAGAATCTCACCTTTCAGATCAGATGACTCATAGATTGTGTAGATGGAAGAGGAGGAGTGGGCCGAGGAGGAGGATGCCGACAGGGAAAAGAAAAGAGGGAAAGAGATGAGGAGGAGGAGGAGGAGGAGGAGGAAGGAGAGGGAGTCATATGCACGATCTTGATGCAAGAAGTAAAGTTCATGTATGTTAGTGCAAGGAATGGTCATATTATCTTGTACCTAAGTCAGCGTGTGTGCGTGTACATCTGTGTTTAACGGTAAAGGTATCCGCCAGGGGAAGGAGAGTATGTGATAGCTGGGGCTGTGACTTCCGGCAGCACGTTGGCATTGACACCTCTGCTGCAAATGTGTGGCTGGCGCTTGTTATCACCTCACTGCTTCCATAATTACCAGCCTCCATGTATGTGTGTGTCAGCGTGTAAGAGCTGCCTCACACACTAAACAACACGTTTGTAACCTGTTTGGATGCGTGCATGTGTGCATTTCATATTATGTTGCACAATCACAGCAGGCATTCATTCTCAGATGCAAAGGCAGCAGCTGTTAGATAAAGACAGAAAAATGATGAGGAGAGGAGAAAGCGTAGCCGCTTTTACATAAAAACATTATGCAAAAAGAAAACCATGTGCCAAATAAAGTGGTAGACTCCTTTTTTCCTAAATAAACTCTATTAGTGATATCTGTGTGTTAGCTGCTTGTGAATGTGTGTGTCAGACATAAGAGGACTGGAGCCGTACCGTCCCCCGATGGCTCTCCCCATAACGCTGGCTTCAAAACAAGGGAGGAAATATGTAAGTGCTGCTTGACACTCTCAAACTTTCTTTATGGATGGCTGGAATATGAGAGAAAGTGTCAGAGTTACATGACACTGGCTCAACAGGTTATTTTAGATATCTTTAAACTTCCATTATAGGTGCCAAAAACAAGTCGCAGCTTTGGAAATGTTGTACAGAGTGGAGGCAACTTGACAAAAAAGGCATGAATCATAGGAACACTGAAGATTCCTTCTATCTCAAAAGGGGTCAGAGACTTCATGAAAAATGATGGCATAACTGTTCAGTTTATGGTCAAAATGAGGGTCTGCAGCCGTGTTTCATGCCCACGTTTGGTGCTCTGCAGAGTGGGTTAAACCAGTGCTGCGCTCCCTTCTCAAATCCCCAAGCACGCCAGACATTGTTTCCGAAGGGTTCTCCCCGCTGACACAGCTATGTTTGAGAGTGTTTTCTTTTTCCATGCATTCGGCTCCGAGGAAAGAGTGTCACATGGTGGTTCATTCCTAGGGGTTGTCACTATAATTATAGTTGCCAGGCTGTCATCAAAGACACTACTCCATTTTTGTCTCTGTGACATCAGCTGGTGCCCCCCCCCCACTCCCCCCCCACTCCCGCAACCTCTGATCTTTATGCACACACCAACCTACCTGTGCACTCACACACACTGACAACGAAACAGGTCTACATTGCTGGGCCTCCTAAGCAGATAGAGTGTGCTTCGTGATTGCATGTGTGTGGGGAGGTTCCGGTGTGTATAAACCTTGTGTGTTTACGTGACTGAGGTTTATTCGGGATACCAGGCCAGTCCAGGCCAGTCTGGAGCCTGGAGTCTGTTTTTTTCCCCTCCAGCTGGAAACAGAGGAAGCTAAAAATTTCCTGATAGCCAGAGAGCACATCCTAACTGGATTATCCAGAGCGGCAGAGTAAAGTTAGAGGTGTCATATCACCTCGTTCTGTTGGCTGTGTGAGTGTGCGTGTGTTTATGTGTGTGATGGAAAATTTGAGTCCCGGTCTTAAAACGTATCCTACCACTCTGCCCCTCCTAGTCTTGTCCCTGGGATAAAGGATGAAGGGATCTTGGGTCTCTTACCTCGTCAGTTAAATCCTCCATAAGTAATCTAGGTGTCACTATGGGCCAGCCTCTGACCCAAACCAACATGTCAAGTGTCTGACTTCCTCTTGTTTTTTTGCAGCTGAGAAACAGTGCAAAGTTCAAGCCCATTGTGTCTAAAGTGGACATGTTAATTCATGCTTTTATCTCATCCCATCTTGACTACTGTAACTCCCTTTTCACCGGCCTCAGAAAAACATTCCTACAAGTGGTCCAACATGCTGCTGCTAATCTCATGTGACATAGATTCTGATTGCTCTTCACTGGCTCCCCATCAAATTCAGAACTAAATTTAAAGTTATTGTAATCCCCTATAGAGCTCTGCGTGGTCAGGCACCTGCCTACACTAGAGATCTAATGCAGCCCTATGTCATCAGCAGGTCTCTAACGTCTTCTGATCAGGGTTTGCTGGTTGTTCCTCGATCTAAGTTTAAAACTAAAGTAGTCTGTGCTTTTGAGGTTGTGGCTCCTCAATTTTGACACTCTCCCTTTGCACTTTAGATCTGTTAACACCTTTAAAAAGAAAACCCATTCGTTCAGACTTGCCTTTATGTATTTTTTCTATTTACTCAGTTTTTCTTTGTGTTTTATGTCTGTATGTTTGTTTATGCTTTCTTTCCTCTGAAGAACTTTATGACGTCCCTGCTCTCAAAAGGTGCTCAGAACAAATCAGCAGAGAGAGGACTGTTGGCCAAACATGGACATGGTTCCTTCCCGCTGTCTGAGAGATGCTTGATCCAACAATGGTATTAAGTTGCATGACTGAACTGATAAACCCTTTGATATTCAAGAAAAACCATGTGACTCTCACAGTGTGGAGACTTCTTACCCCACAGGAAAGGAAACCTCTGAGGTAATCCACTGGAATAACATGGCATTCCTCTGCTGCTACATGGTCAGCCTACCAAACCCCAGGGAAAAAGTAAGTCCTCCTGAATGACACTCAAGAGCAAACTCAAGAGTTTGTTCATAAAGTTTTAGTCGTACAAAGATGAAAATAGAAAAAAAATATTCAAGACAGTGTTGCAAATAGCAGAACTCCTAAGGGAAAAATCAGATCAGAGTTTTCAGAGTATAACTGACAACTGCTTTCCACAGTGAATACTGCCATTCAACAGTTTGCTGCAGTAAATCATCAAGCTGGCTGTCTACACGGGTGTTCACCTCATTTATAGCACAAGTGTATGGGGTTGTATTACTAGAGTCTGCACTAGTGAATGTTAAGTCACAACTGTACTGCTCATATGTTGATCATGATATAAAATTCTTGCATAATGTTATTTTCCATTAAGAAACTGCTACTCAAAATATCTGGATAACCATACTGTGTTCAAAAAGGTGTCCAAAATCAAATCTTGTATCCCAATTTAGAATGCAAAACCAGCCCATCTTCACACCAAAAATGCCAGGTGAGATTAAAGTTTCCTTTATGGTCATTTCATTACTTTACAGTCCAGTTCCGTGACTCTTACATTAACTGTTGAGGATTTGACCTTTGAGCTATCTAATGACCGTCCATCTATGGTCAGGAGGGGTGGTGGGTGGGGAACCCCTGCGGGTGAGCCAGCAGGGTGATATATAAAGGCTGCTATCTCTGAGGAGAGCCAGACGCAGCAGTGGAAACTCCATGATGTCAGAGGCATGCAGGGTATGCATTCATATCCCAGATTGATTTAGACACATTAAGGATGGGGACTGTGGCCAGTGCTGATGAAAGGTGATGTGTACATGGGCTCTAGCAACAGCCCCGAGGTCGCCGCCCCCCGCTCACCCCGCAAGCTCCGGGCTAGCCGGAAGTAACCTGATGCCACGGTGACACATCACAAAGTTCAGCGGCAACAACTGTAAATGTCAACAAATGAAAAGTGCCCAAGTAGAGCCGGGTTGTTTTTGTCTCTGTTTGTGTGTTTACATGCATTAATCATGTGGCTGTAAGTCAGAGTATGCTTGTATTGGTGAATGTGTTGACCTACACGTTACCTCTAAAAACTCCAAAAAAAATCAGTTTACTTCTATCGAGCTGCTACAAAAATGGCATAAACTTCACTAAAAATATCAGCCAAGCCCAAAGCAGACCATCATGTTTCTTCTAAGGGAAACTGAAGAATTTCTCCACGGATGTTGATGCATGGAAGTGTGATGAAGTCTGACTGTGAGTGGTTATCTCAGGTCACAGGAAGCTTGCACGTGTGTCTGTGTTTGCGTGTGCGCACCATGACAATGATGACAGGAGACAGTGTCATGCTGGGCCTTGTTTTAACCAATTACATCTTGTTATCTTCCCTTTAAGTTATAGAACCCTGTTATCTGATTAATTAAGCATAACTGTTACAAGACAAGCAACTGTTCATATTTACACAAAGCACACGCAAATTACATATTTGAAATGTATATGACCTATAGTATATGAAGTCTGTGGTGTGCTTAAAACAAGCAGATCACATCTTCCTGCAAAGTATATAAAGCAAAAGGTATATATAGCTGTTCCAAATGGCTACACTCAAAGACAAGGCGTTTGGGGAAGCACTCATCCCACTAAACTGGTTCCTATTTTTCGTCTTCAGAAACGAGCATTAAGAATCATTTACTGTGTAAATCAGACTAATTCGTCGTATCCTTTGTTTTAAAGATCAGGCATCCTCACCGTGTATCAAGTCAACCAATTACAGATTGCTTTATTTGTATACAATTCTCTGAACAAGACCCTTCCTCCATTTTATCAGGAACTGTATTCCTACTCTCACCAATTTCATAACAATTTCACCCGTAATAACTTTAAACTCTATTTGAAGGTTTTCATTTGAAGGATACTGACCCATTTATTGATCTGTTTAGGAACTTTCAGCTAAGTTTCCCATTAAAAATGCTCAATTGTGCACAGCGTAGTCATCTTAACACACAGACAAAGGAATGAGGGTGGGAGAGTACAGTAGATTAGAGGTGGAAGGGATGGAAGAAGATGAGGCAGTAGAGAGGACACACAGTGTAATAAAAAATAAGTAACAGGGAGGATTAAAAAGAAGTCATGAAAAGGGAAAGAGGTCAAAAAGTAATGGAGAGTCAAAGAAAGCAATAACAAAAGTGGCAAAAGGAAGAATAATTTGAGAACAGAACAAATGTGAACCAAAAAAAAAGAGGCAAAAAGACTGACAGGAGAGTAGACACACTATTAGAGACTGATAAGGGAATGAAAAGGGGAGATGAAGGAGAAAAGGAGGGAGAAAACCATGCCTTGCCTCCGTGCAGCTGAGAATCTCTTACTTCGATTTACACCAAACGCTTTCTCCTAATCTCAATATTTTTATATTTTGCACATATATCATCAACCAGCATCCACTTAAGATGAAGGTATGTATGTAAATACGCAAACCACTGTGTGTTTCAGTGTGCATTTTTCTCTCTCTGTCACCATCTTTACATCTACACTAGATAAAGATATTCGCTATTTTTATGTTTTTCAAGCAGTTTCAGATGCTCCGGTGAAGTTGCATCAGCAGCGAGGCCAGATAAAATTCTCTCAAAAGCTCAGCTCTTCCGGCAACTTCTCCTCACGAGTCTCTTCTCCCCCTCCACTCACAAAGCAACCTCAGTTACATAACCGGGTATACGAGATAATTAGTGACTGAATAATTAAGCGTGTGCCTGTGACAGTGTGACTGTTTGATGGAGTGTGAGCCTGTGTGCATATATGTGTGTGTGTGTGAGTGATGGAGGACTTTTGGAAGGACTCCATTGTATGAATCTGCCTCTTTATTGTGGCATCGAGCCTAAAGCTTCTCTCGCATCCAAAACACCAACAGGCACCAGGAACGGGGGCTTAGTAAACAGCAACGGTACGAGCGAGCCATCTTTTCTCTCTTTTTAGCCAGAACTAACAGTTATTGAAAGCCACCCACAACCCTCTTTATAATACTATTTATGCCTTGTTACCTTCCCTGCCAGATTTCATACAATACCACGAGTCAAGCATTTGCTGCACATATATGGAAAGAGGAGCGCTTCACACTTCAACCTCTGCTCAACAAAAATAAAAAAAAACACTCAACTATGGAAGCTGCAAAACTGATGTCTGTGTTTTAGCCCTCTCTATCCTCACCGAGGTCAATAAAGCACCAAAAAAACTATGGTGCTATGGTGAAAGTGTAGAGATCAAGTGCAATGGAAAGATCACTAAAAAGTGCTCAATCCATGAAGGGTGGGCAGCTGTCAGACTAAGTGGGTGAGTTCCTAAGAGTAGGAGAGAGTGAAACCGACAGAAGGAGTGTGTTGTGCAGAGCCCAAATTATGTTATTTAATCTGCCCTTGCTATGTAACTGAAGAACTAAGAGGGGCGTGCGCACACACACACACGCACACACACAGCACGAGTCAGGAGTGTCACTGCAGATCAGGCCCTTGTTGAGGATGCTGTGGGTTGCTGTAGTTCCAGGAACAATAACAACAGATGATCTCCTCTCTTACAATGATGAATTATGATATGATTTTAAAAAACAGATCAGTAACTGATCACAATTAACTATTTATACAGCACATGTAGGAGCCATTGTGCTCATCTCTCTCACTCCCAGTTTTCATCCCACTGAAGTGGCTGCACAAAACTGTCTTAGATCCATCAACACCAGACAAAGCATATCAAAGTACACTCCTCAAAACATCCTGGCATCCTCAGCCACAAATACAGATGGATGACAAACCAAAAACAAACATAACATAATGTGTCTTAGTAATGAAGGATTGACCAAGCCACGGGAGGATCGTATGGAGGAGGCTTTCAAGGGCAAGAGGAAGTAAGGTGTGGAGGCTTTGGAGGACAATCCCTCTGTAGGGCTTACAGTGCACTCAGCATCACAGGCAAGAGGAGGAGGAGGAGGGCCATGTACAACAACACGGAGGCTGCTCAGAAAGCCTCCAGGTGGCTGTGGATCAAGAGAGCGGGTCCGTGGGAAAGTGCTGCTAGAACACAAGCTGAGGTTTGATCCACCGCAGCTGGGTCGCCTGAGTGAGGGTGTCTGATGTTCGAAAGACCCAAAACACCCAATGAGTTGAGGATACATCAGTGAGGTTGTGCCCAAGCTTAGCATCAGTAGATCTACCATTATAACTGTAAGGTGTTGGGCTGACAGAACAGCCTCCATGCTTTTTGGCATTGAATCTCGCACCAAAACCTCCCGCAGGTAGTTTATCGAGTTACGATCTGGTCACAGATCTGTCATAGCATGATTCACATACTACTTACTCACCAAACCATTATGTCGCCTCTGATAAGAGATGTGACGAGAAACTGGTTCTCAAAGTACTGCCCCCTCTGTAAATCCCTGCTCTAATATCTTGCTTAATGACAGAAATATGGGAGTCTCCCAGATAATGTAACAGTACTATAGAATCTATAGTATAGGTTCTTGTTATGGCTGTGTGTTTGTTTTTTCTGTTAATTTGGCTTGGCAGGTTGATCAAAATACTACCATACCCATGGTTTTAGGCTTCTGGAGTGGATGTTTCTTAATGTAATGCATCTTGAGAGTTGAGCTTTTTTACTCATGTTTTTATGTGCACAGGGTTGTAACTTTGACTTTTTAATCAAAGAAACAGATATTTTCTAACACAGTTGCTCGTACTGCTGAATCAACCAGGACAGTTTCATGCCCATCCGAGCCTTGGAAGTGCTCCAACTTCTGGTTGTTTGCATTACTTCTCCAGTTATTCAGGTTTTTCTGTAATTTGTCTCATGTCTGTAGCTTAATTACAGCCTTTTATTACAGTATGGATGAACACACACCAATCATCCACCAACACATCACCAAGGAAACTGAAACTTTTCACCGTACCACACCCGTAATATGGAAAATCACCAGCAGCGTGCTCGCAGTTTCTCAGGGTAGGATGCAGCACACATACCCAAACTGTATGATAAATTTGGCACATGAGGGGTGCACATGATGAAAATAAACTGGTATTTCACCCCAAGGTCAAGCCCATTACCAGCTCCCTCAATCAGTTTCAATAACATGCTGTCTAATCACTTCAGTGGAAAAAATCTATATAGTCACAGCTCTATTCAGGTCATACTACCTACATGAGTTACAGAGCACTGGAGACGCGTGTCCGAGGCTGTTTGCTTGCACAGTTGTGTTAACAGCTGCGTCTGTCAACAGCTTTCCCCTCTCACTTGATATTCATTATAGCCACGCTGAGTCAGAAGCAGAGGTACCAATATTTATTTTTCCATCAGGCTATTCTAGCAAGAAAACATGTGCCTGTGAGTGTGTGTGTGTGTGTGTGTGTAATACCACACTCCTCATGTACGGTTTGTTCTCCTTGAATGGCAGTGTTTTAACCTGTCAGTCAGTCAGTGTTGTAGCAGCTGAGAGGAAGGTTGTGATTTAGCAAGAAACTGAAGTGTGTGCAATTAAGGAATCATTTCTCAGCTCCCTTTAATCTGTGATTAATCCACCATGTCTTACGCTGTCCACACATACAGTACATATCAAGTTAGGGAAAAAAGCGTCTCTCTTTTACACCCTACAGTAACACACTGTAAGAAGCTGTGGAAGGCGACCCAGAGACATCGCTGTCACTGTCTGATACTTCCTTGCAGCTGCATGGATTTAATGTAGACCACCTCAGCTTGAAAACACACAACATGATAACAGTATTTATTAAGAAAAGTCAGGGAGGCTGAGTATATGATAAATATATGATATAATATATAAATATATGATAACTAGCAGAATAAGAGATGTTAAAATGACTTTGTCCTGCCAGAAACCTCTCAGGAAAAACTATAAGGGCTTTTCTTACACAATAGTTTGAGGTAAGATTTAAATGAGACCAAAACTTGGCAAAATCTGTGTCTCAGTGAGTTTAATGTTGGTAGATAGTCTGACACATGCTGTGAACAAGAACACAAATAAACACGCACACAGACATGCACAAGTACAAGGTATTGTGTGGAGGAGAAAGAGAAGGTAACAGCAGTAGGCATTTTCAATTAGCCACCTACCAAGACCACGTCTGTGACAAGATGAAATGGCCGAAAAAGCACAGGTATTCTAAAGTTTCTCGCACGCACGCAGGCACGCACGCACGCAGGCACGCACGCACGCACGCACGCACGCACGCACGCACGCACGCACGCACGCACGCACGCACGCACGCACGCACACACACACACACACACACACACACACACACACACACACACACACACACACACACACACACACACACACACACACACACACACACACACACACACACACACACACACACACACACACACACACACTAGTGGTAAAAACTTGACTGGTTAATTTTCAAGCGAGTTTGTCAGTTCAAGGTGCCTGCGTCTATATGTAAATGGCTCTGTTGTCTGACCTTGGTGTGATTATGCAGTATGGATCCAGTTTTACAGATGAGGGCAGGCCCAATGTGGGAGCGTTATAGCTGACCAAGCATATTGATCCTTGCAGGAGGAAATGGCATGTCTCTCTGCAGTGTCATTGTGTCATAGTCTGATCGGTTTCTGAAGTCTGAATCAGAGGCGCTGCTAGAAATTCTGGGTCCTCTGACAAGAGCTCACATGTTTTCCTGAAACGCTCTGAGCCCCCTCAATCATTCAGCATCACTTTTAGTTTGTATAAGCTTTGAATTGATTCTAGATGGATGCGCTGTACATTATCATTAAATGATTTTGCTGGAATACAGTCAACTAAAGAGTAGACTGTAGTGTGGTACAGGAAGAACAACTTGAAGAAAATATACGTGATTTTTCTAACTGGTACTGTAAATGTGATTTAAATTGCATTTCTTGTTAATAATAAATATAAGTTATAGCCTAATGAAAAAAGTCACAGCTCTGGTCTTAGTTAAATTAATATATACAAACACTACTATAAAATCTAGTTATGGCTAAAATAATGTTAACACGCTACACTTTGTGATAGAGGGTGAAGACAGTGGCAAGGAAAACATTTGCACTGGAAATGCCTTTACTACATCATAATATAAATGTTGCTCATTGAAGATGCAGGTTTGCTTACTGATGAGGGTCAAATTCATAAAGTAAGCAGTCATCCCCCAACTCCACCAAGGCTCACCCCTCCTTGCATTACATTAGGATTTTCTGGCTCTAATAAATGCCAAAAACGGGGGCAAGCCATAAACCCAAATCCAAACTTCATAACGACATGGTCACACTGTGTTTCAGACTAACTTGCTGGCAGTAACAGGACACTGGGCTCTTGATCAATCAGCTGGTGAATACCAACTTTGGTAGGCTTGATAGTTTCCTATAATACAAATTTAACTGCAAAAAACATTTTATGCTAATGTTTTAACCGCCAGCTCCATTAAACACCACCTTTCTTGTTTACACAGTGTGTCAGTGCATAAGTCGTTAAATGACATTCATTGATAGCCTGTTAACATCTGTGCCAGCTAGCTAAATGGCTTCACCTGCTGTCTGCCTCTATATTGAAAAGGTGCCGGTGTTAACAATTTATGATACAACAATAAAACATGTCAATACAAATGTTTGTGTGTGGGAAATAACACTTTAAAACACAATGGAAACGCAGATTCCACACTGCCCTACATATGATATAAAACAAAGTCCTTTTAAAATTGTAGTTTTTCTGACTGTGTTTCCAGCAGGTGCTCCAAAATAGTTACTGCAGTTTGTACTGACACAATATTGTGGTTGTGGTCTGCTTTCAGGCCACCAGTGAGCCGCTGACAGCAGTGAAGTTGCTAATGAAGAGTGAGTCAGCCTCTGAGACGGACTGGTGGATCAAGATGGTGATTAATGCTACATGCTTCATCCTCTTCTCTGGTTTGCTACTCTCCATCTCTCTTTGACAGACAGTCTTCTAGCTCATCTGATACTTAATAAGGAAACTATTTGGTTATGGTTTGATTATGGAGGGCAGGGGAAGGTAGGTCGTGTTGCAAGCACCTGCTGTCCCAGTGACTGAGAACTGGACCGGATCCGACTGGACTCTGTAGTGTGAGATACACATTCGATGGTCTGTTCTCACTGAATCAGGACCACTTCCTGTTTGGCAGTAACTGGATGTTCTTCGTCCATGAGAAAAACCAGAAACAAGAAGTGGAGGAGGTGAGAAGGAGGACATGAGGAGAAGTCAGATTGTGTGTGAGTGACACAGAAGTTATGTGGTTGGTATCTCCCAACAGACTAAACACCATCTAATCTCTGTCTTTCAAGGGGGGAAAATTTCTGTGACCTTTCACTGGTGCCTCTTGCAACTGTTTAAGTCAGACCAACACTATGATGTCACTCACACAGAAAAGAGGAAGTACTTATATGGTCATAGGAACAGGAACTGCAAGGAGAAGCAGTGAATGTCACTGTACTAATATCCGCGATGCTCTCAGGCTACCTGCAGTGTGACGAGAGCTGCTGACACTCTGAACAACTCTTTCTGTGTTCCAGGCTGCAGGGGACTGAGAGAGGTATTATGACTTTCAAATTTTGGGAGAGTGAGGGATATGAATGGCTGGGCGAATGAATGAGGATAAGAGCGGAGAAATTTAATGGGTGGGCTAAAGAGTGAAAGGGAAGAGATCCGGAAGAAGAGCAGGCTGAGATAGACGAGCATGAAAAGGAGTAATTGCAATGATAAAGAGGAGAGAGGAGAGGCTGGAAGTGAGCCGCTGGTGTGACGTATTCAGAGTCTTTCTCTAACTCTCTCTTGCTTTCTCTATTAGGCATCTTTGCTGCAGCGTTGACTCCAACTGCATACTTCATGAGAGAGCCAGCACAGGTCCCAAATCTCCACACACACACGTTTGAGAGTGCTGATAAGGCAATGCCAGGCTAAGGCTAAGAACCTGGCACCGATCCTGAACCCACTGATACCACTGCCTAACTCTCTCTCCCTCTCTCACACACACACATACAAACACACACACACACACACACACACACACACACACACACACACACACACACACACACACACACACACACACACACACACACACACACACACACACACACACACACACACACACACACACACACACACACACACACGTGCATCGACACACACTCACAACCCAGGGACAGCAGGATGCAAGAGGAGTTCCACTGTTTTCAGGCTATGAAATATTTGCTGAACTATTGAATATGTGCTGTTAAAAAGAGGCACATTATTCCCAGTGCTTTGAGCTACATGCTCACCTGTTCACAATAATGCTACCATGGTGGTATTTAGCAGCTACACTTACCATGTTTACCAGTGTGCTAACATTTGCTAATTTGTACTAAACACCGAGTACAGCTGAGGCTAATGGGAATGTCACTAGTTTTGTCAGTATTAAGCCTAAAACTATGAACATTCAGAGATCATCAAAGTTATTAGGATTCTACTAATGTCTGTACCTAATCCATGCAATATTTGTTAAGATATTTCAGTCTGGACGAAAGACGTGGACAGACAATACCATCCCTAGAGAGACTTTGTCTGCCAATGTTGAACATTTTATATATATATATATGTTCCCCTTTAACTGAAATACAAATATGAATGCTCACTGGCCCTGAAAAGTCCAAAAAAAAGATAGAGGCTGGAGAGTCCGTAGATTAAAGAGCTTTGCTTTATAATAACCTGTCTCTTTCACAATAGAGCATAACAGCATTGCTTCCTCTTCTGTCCCATCCTGTCCTCAACAAGCTTGTAATACAAACACACTCACACACGCACACAAAAATGGATGCAGATTGCAGATTAAAACCAGCGTTTGTGGATAAACAGCTGAACAGCCACTCTTCTCTCTGCAATCAAACAGTCATTCATGAATACGTGGGCAAAGACTATGAGTTGCCAAGGCCGAGAGCTGTCTAGCAGTCAGTGACAATCAGATTCAAAGAGGGTGATGTCACACTGCTGTGTCCCTGTGTGGAGGTCAACACGCTGAGAGTCCTCTGATGACATGGGACCTCATTTCCTAGCTGATCTGTGACAGAGCTCACACCACTGCAGGAACTTTGTCAGGTTTAGGTTTAGAGTGCTGGGGGTAAGATTACAGTAGCGCAAAGGAGGGTGTTCACAGAGCAGTGTATGTGTTTCTTTGTGACGTTGCAGTGAATCAAAAAGTAGTACATAGTATATGATTTTGATATGGTCCAGTTTATTAAAGTACAGTATATACACCTTTCTCCCATTTTGGGCTTAATGGTTTCACTGTCAAGTATAAATCCAACATTTCATACATCATGTATAATTCATGCTTAATTGATGGGTGACTTGGAGACAAGTTCTTAAGATTAGTGTCAAAATACATCTCAGATCTCATTTGTGATATTCCACTTCAGCAGCAATTACAGCGTCCTGCAAACGGTCTCTTAAACTGTCAATCTTACACTGATCTTCAATTACAGTGGTACTTAGGACTCTGAGTGTCTTGCAACTACATCCTTGATAGTTAAGTAAAATAAAACATCTATAAAGGACTGGGCGAATTAAAAATACAATCAAATAATATTTTTGATCAAATACACAGAATTGATAAAGTATGGATTTCACCCAGCTAGAACTGTCAAATAAGTTCACAAAATTGGATCATTAAAAAACATTTAAGCTCCAGTATATCATAAAGCTACCATAATTCAAATCTCAGGAAAAAAGTACCCTGCTTTTATGATAAATATTATACATCTATCAGCTCCCAAGACACTTTATACATGTGATAAATTATATTTTTGATTAAATGTACAGGTTGAAAGTGGACAAATGTGCTCAAATTCAACAAACACCAATTACTACCAGGACTGCGACCAACTAGTTATTATTTTCACAATTTTTCACAATTACTTGATTTAGCAGTTTTTCTACAGCACATCAGAAAACAGTGAAAATGTCCACAGTGGTGTCGTCAAATGTTTTATTTTGTCAAACCAACAGTCATAAACCCCCAAATACCAACAAAGCAACAATTCTCACATTTGAGAACCTTGAAACAATGACAATTTGGCATTTTTGTCATTTGACTAATCATTGCAGTTCTAATTGCTACATCCCCAAACACACCTGGACGACAAAGTAAGAATAGGAGCTGCATTTGTTAAAAATCCAAAATTCATCCCGCCTCCAGCTACAAAGAAACTAGTCGAATGTCGAATGCGGGGGGGGGGGGGGGGGCTAAATGCCAGTAATCATCATTTCTTTTCTTATTAACAGGAGCAACATTCAGGTTCCACATGACTTCTCGCCACTGTTTTCTCTTCTTCTTCTTCTTTTATTTATTTATTTTTTAAAAGTCTTTTAGTTACATACCCGGAGCACCAAATCATCTGGGAACATTCCCAAATTCTCTACCCCCTTCAATCGCGTTCGCTCCTCCCCTCACCCCCATTGAAATGCATTAGACACAAGATTAAGTCCTTAAAAATGGTCAGAGAGTGAGACAGAGACAGAGAGGGGGCAGTTCTCAGAAAGAATATAATGCTGGTCGAGGGTAAAGTCTGCTGCCAAAAAGTAGTTACATCATCGCAGGTCAACGAGGCAAAGTGTAATCATGATAGAGATGAGATGATGAGGGGTTGAGAGAGGGAGGAGGAGAAGGGGGAGGAGAGGACGGGCAGTCCAGATGTCTGCTCCTGAAGATGAAAATAAGCCAGACCCACAGCAAAGGCTTCACGCTTACACAAACAGCACATGCCTTATGAGGGAGGAAAGATTAATCTGAACACCTACATAAAAGTAAGACAAATGTGGTAATAAAACAATAATAAAATAAAATATATAACCACAAAGTCCGAAGATACACATACAGATTTCCAAAATATAAAGAACCTGATTGTGTCATGTCAAGCATCAGTTGCTCAGACAGATGACAACATCAGGCTTCACAGTAGAGTTGCGGTGTATCTTCTTCCCCTCCTCTATCATCTCTTCCTTACTTCCACCCCCCCACTGCCCTCCTCCACCTCTCTCTATGCATTATGTAACCTGAGATACAGACTCCAGAGGAGCGGAGGGTGCCAGGTATAAAGAGCATAGACAGTGTGCTAAAGGTAGAAACAGAAAGACGTACATATAGACGGGCATAGAAACAGACCAGAGCATGCACAGGAAGCAGAGACAGAGTTGCGAGGTGTGAGAGTGGTTGCCATGATTCGTGACGAGCCTCTTAAAAGAAAAACAAGAAGGCAGGAGCAGAGAGTGCAAAGGAGAAAGAGTCAAAAAAGCAGTTTAAGGAAAGAGAAAAGCGAGACATTTTACGGGTAATTTAGAAAAGAAAGGAAGAGAGACGTGTACAACAAGATTACATACAAGAGTAAATTATCTACACGGAGGAGTAAAATGGAAGAGAACAAAGAATGCTGAGAACAATAAGAAAAACAAAGATTCAAAAGACGAGCGCTGACGTGGTGCATGTGTCAATGTTGCACAGTGTAAAAACCAGAGAGACTCTCAGATTCTCTCGTCATCAAATAGTCATGGACTGAGCACTCGTCAGCTTCATAAGCAGCATACCGTGACATGAACCACATTTATCATCCAAGCATAATGCACAGCACAGCAGTCAAATGGGACCTGGGCTCCTTAAACTAAGAGCTATATCTTGTTAAAGGGACTGTGGAAACCTCATCGTATGGGCACAACCTGAGGGAGAGTGTGACAGCATGCATCGCACTATCAGCCGGCTTGGGTTTATGTGTGATGGGTGACATAGTTTAAATAAGTGTATTCTCTCTCTCTGTGTGTGTGTGTGTGTGTGTGTGTGTGTGTGTGTGTGTGTGTGTGTGTGTGTGTGTGTGTGTGTGTGTGTGTGTGTGTGTGTGTGTGTGTGTGTGTGTGTGTGTGTGTGTGTGTGTGTGTGTTGGATTTAATCTGCATGGGAACACGCAGTCTGGAAGGTCTCCCAACAGTGGGATTTGTGAAAATCTGCAGCTCAACTCTCTTTTTTCTCCCAATCTTCCGTCTTTCCTTCCAGTCCTTCTTTTTTCTCTCTCTCTCTTTTTCATGAAGCCATTAGCAGGTAAACTGACAGTTCACTAAGCCCCTCCCCTGACAGTGACTGTCCAATTGTAGTTTAGCAACCGTAACTAGGCACGGCAGGCCTGTCAAGCTTTTCTCCACATGCCGAAGCTGTGTGCTCTAGTAAAAGCTCTGCATTCAAAGAGTTTGGAAGGTCCTGCCTGTTTTGGGGTTTTTTTTTGTCCAAAATCACAAAACCAAACATTTTAGCAATGAATTAAACTGTATTTTAATCTGCTAGCAGTTTGAGCTCTAACATAAGATGTAATCACTACGCCTAACTACATTACTTTACTTTCCTGATATTTTTTGGCTTTGAAGGATAAATTAAGTTTGATAAGTTGTAGTATAAGTTCACAGTCAGATGTCAGATTTCTTTTCTTGCTGTAATCATTCCTCCTGTTCATACTGACCCTTCCTAATACACTTTCAGTGTAAGTGATGGGGGACAGAAACCACAGCTCTCCTTGACATCAAGCAAAGATTTAAGACTCCTTTGACGAGAATCACTTTTGTAATGAGTCAGCTGGAAACATTTAAAGGTCAGCCGGAGGTAGAAATCACACTGATCCCCCACCCTAATTAGCTAGCCTTCTTCTGCTAACAAAATCTGCTAGCGACAGTCATTTCAGTTAACAAAGTTGACAGTCGCTGGCTAGAAATCTGATTTTGTCTGCTTGTGTCTGAAACACACAATATTTTTAATGACATACTGTATGCTGCAGTCTTTGCTGTCTCTCCAACTCATTAAGCTCACACACAGAAACAAGAGCACCACCTTCCTATTACAGCCCAACAGTTAAATGAATGCATAACAATGTGTTATTAAATAAATATTGTCTTGGGGAGCAGGTAGCCATGGCAACAGTCAGAGGAACTGACTCTGCAGTGGTGGTTTGGGTTTGTCTCCCAGTACTCTCAGCGACTCCAACATGATTTAATACAGTATGGGTGGGAGGGTTTGTCTTGAAAGAGTGTGTTGCATTAAACAAAACACTGGACTCAAATCTCGTGGGTTTGTTGTTCTCCATCTCAGACTCATCTCTGACTAACTACTTTTTCTTTGAGTGTCTTCCTTTTATTTATCCGTGTGAGTGTGTGAGTGTGTGTGTGTGTGAGTGTGTGTATGTGTGTGTGTGTGTGTGTGTGTGTGTGTGTGTGTGTGTGTGTGTGTGTGTGTGTGTGTGTGTGTGTGTGTGTGTGTGTGTGTGTTAGGGATGGCAGTGGGTATGCAGGCCCCAGTTCTCAGGTTAAGTGAACAGAGCATTACAAACCGTGGCAGAACCATCTGCTCTCTGATTCCCTGTACAGGCTAATATAGGCCATGCATGCACACATTTGTTTGTTATGCTCTAACGACACTAGTTAATCCTGGCACCATCGGACACGATAACCCCTCTATCCAAACCTGAGACTCTTCCTCAGAATACCTTTAAAGTCACTACCCTGTAATGCAGTTTGACCGTGACAGGCAGTGTGAGCGCCATTCCACATCCGCTTCGATTATTATGTTCCACTCCAACAGGGAAATGTCAATACTTCAAGCTCCAGTTATTAACTTTTGTTTATGTGTTGTCTGTGACTCTGACATGTAATTAAAGTGGTGAGACACTCCAACTGCAGCATGTCTACATTGCATAGGGCAGCAAGTAATGATCATTTTTACTATCAATTCATCTGAAATCATATTTTTGCAATCATATACACTAATAATTTAGCATATAACATGTCGATCCAATGCCAATCATGTTTTCCTAAAAGCTTACTTACTTACTAATTTGCCTGACCAAACCCAAAAAGTATGTCAGTATAACAGCATAATGTGGGGTTCAGTATTTGTATTTAGGGTTTGTAAAGTCAGCTTATTCTTTTTTTTTTTTTTTAAAGGCTGGAACTCAAATATGCTCAGAAAACTCTATTAAATAAGTATAACGTAGCCTTTTTTGTTGATGACAGCAACAACAGCGCACTGCGGGCCCAGTGGCACAGACACCAGAGGAGGCTCGGGCCAGTCGAAGTCAGTGATGTGCGGTGATGAAACTGGGGGGACAGGTGGCTTTCAGCGAGCTAGAGTACTGATTTGCTTCCCCCACTAATCCTCTCTCTCTCTCTCTCTCTCTCTCTCTCTCTCTCTCTCTCTCTCTCTCTCTCTCTCTCTCTCTCCTCTCTCTCTCTCTCTCTCTCTCTCTCTCTCTCTCTCTCTCTCTCTCTCTCTCTCTCTCTCTCTCTCTCTCTCTCTCTCTCTCTCTCTCTCTCTCTCTCTCTCTCTCTCTCTCTCTCTCACACACATGCACGCATACGTCCTTTAGCCCTTCCTGTACTCTTTGACTTGTCTCGCTGAACGCCCTCATTTGCTTTCTGGTCAGTTCATACAAGCACCCATAGTCACAGTAATATATACAGGCAATGCAGAGAAGCACTGAGAGCAAATTGTCCTCAAGAGAAAAGAATCAGAGGGATTAGTTTCATTGTTAGTCGTTCATGGATTCTTATCCAGCGTGGCATGGGTCACAGGTCAGTGCATCGCTGCATTTACATGAAGCCTACATAATGACTACATAATATAGTACATAATGACTAAAATTAATAACTGGGCAACTTTGAAGGAAATTCACTTATTAAAACAGTTTGAAAAATATAATACTTCCAATTACCCTACTATTTTTATTACATCTGTGCATGCCCACCAACATAATGTTAAGTAGGTTCTTGAAATGGAAGTAATTGACCTCTTTTTTAAATAACTGTAGGGTGAATGAAACTGTTAAATCAGTAGAAATCACAGCAGGAAACCAGAAACAGTGCCACAGCACTGTGATGGAATGTCAGATTGGTTGTTGCACAAATAGTAACACGATTTTCTTTCTGAGAACTGCCACTTTACCAGGTATCAGCATTCAGATTTCAGTGGGTAAAACTTTGGCTCACGTAGCTGAAGCCAGGTGTGTTTGATTGACCTTTGTCATGTTTGACAAGAAATTCCATATCATTTCTTAATCACAGACAGCATAAAATAGCAAGTACATGATATTCTGTTCCTCCACCAGTCACCCCAACTATCCTGCCATTAAAACTTTAAATGGCACCCATATTACTCTTGCTGAGTCATACAAATACTCTGGACAGCAGACTATGATTCAAGATTCACATTCAACATAAAAGTTGTCTTTTCTTCTCCTCCTTCCAACTTCATTCATGTCAGTCTGGAGATTTTGTGTATTGTCATGCTGGTGATTAGTTGGACTTCCTTACAGTAAAGAAGAAAAGTACATCTCATATTATTCATCTATGAAGCTCTACTGCTGAAGCTTCCAAACTACCTCACATCTCCTCTCACATTTACATCTAGAAACTACAGCATATGATCCAGCAACTACTTAACCTTAGATATCCCTCAGGTATACTCTTGTGTTGGCAGAACTGGTTTCAGGTATGATGCACCATGCAAAAATGGACTGAACTGCAAACTGCTCTCAAACTTTAATCTTGTTATGATTCTTTTAACGTTTTCTTAGCAATTCTTTGTTTATTGGGTAGTTGTATTGTTTCTGTCTGATTGAATTATCGTCTTATGAATATTTCTTGTTCTCAGATCTCTCTTGGAAAATATATTTTAATCTGAATAAGTTTATTAGATCAAATCAAGAAAAGCTGATATCTCATATTAGACTCGTTGGTTGGACATAGATTCCTCTCCGACTCCTCATGTCACTTTGGTGATCTAAGGATTTTCAAATGTGTGTGTCTCCTAAATGTATGTGTAAGGGCTGCACGATTAATTACAGAAAAAAAGGCCAATTATGATTCTTACTTTAATGGAATTTCATTCTTACGTGACAGTGATTCTGCAGTACTTGAATTAGCAGTAAGGTCCTTCGCTTTAAACCAAGTGCTCCTCTCACTCCTGAGTTGGGAGTGAGAGGAGTAAGGAAATACTAGACTAGGCTGTGTTTGCAAGATTATTACAAAACTGCACATCACCACAATTGTACAGTATACAAGCCCCTGAAAAGTCACCACATAATATAATATGTGCTATGAAAGCCACAAATATATAACCAGAAAATATCTGCTGTCAATCTATACAAACATAAAAAGGAACCTTAAATGGCATGTCAACACACCAGACAAGCTCTCATAAACCCACAGAGATTACAGAGGCAGTCATTTTATTAAAACCTGGGTTCTGTTAAAAATTGAGAGCGAATGGTAATCTAAATTCTACATGAATAAAATAGTGAATCCCTTTTTTTTTTATCCAGAACTGTGCATCCCTGATGTATGTGTGTGTTTCTTTGAAACAAAGAAGAGAGGAAAGGCAAATAGAGTATTACATAAGAATATCATAACCAAGCCGAACTAACTCTGTTATGCATGCTACAGTATATCAGAAATGAGAGATGGAGAGAAAAGATGAACAGCCAGCAAGAAAATGAGGCAAAGATTTAGGTTTGGACAGAGTTTGATCCACAAACAGACAGACGGAGACTCATAAAGACAGACAGAAAAAAATGTTGGCAGATATGTGGATGGATATTCAGACTACAATGTAGAGAGATGTACAGAAAGACAGACAGTCAGGCTGTGAGAGACAGACAAATACAGGCTGACATAAAGATGCAGAGGTGGAGCTGCAGGTCTGTTAGTCTGTGCCTGCAGCATTACAACCAGCATTACGTAAGAGTGTCTCATAAAAAGCCAGCACTCGCCTAAAAATCCTATTGGACACACACACACACAAACACAAACACACACGCGCGCACACACAAACACACACACAAAGAAAGAGGCATCAGTATTTATTGCTGCAAAAATGGTCTTACAGGGGAGGATGACAAGGGGGTTTGGAGGCATAATGTGGAAGATATGGAAGTGCAACAATAATGCAATCATGATTTAATGTAATGATTTCCCCTGTGTGTCTTCCTGCTACAGTACGACATGTGAAAATGCTGTTAATACCAGAGTCACTTCAAGAGGAGCAACTCACAGCTGAAAATAAATGAGTGGTGAGAAGGCTCCAGGAAACATTTAGAAAAAACTAAAAATGATGAATCATAACCTGTTTTAACAGATTTGTGGCTACTCGGGGGCAGCACAAACAAGCTGTTAAACATGATATTGAGATTTTATCACCGTTTAAGTTAATATAACAACTTGTCCATTATTTATGGATTCATCTGATATAGAGCAACAGTAGCATTAATTTAGAGTGGTGTGTGTGCCCACCTGTCTAAAGTAAGTCAATATTTACTCTCTCTTTTAGCTCGGTTTAGACTTGACTAACTCCTGAGGGAAAAATCTGCCTCTTAACTAGTTAAATCCTCCACAATGTTCAACAACTAGTTGTCAACTTTGTGTGTCAACAGTTGGGTGCTATGCAAGTAATGTAAAGTAGAGTAAGTACAGTAAAGCTGCAGACTATAAAACCAAAACACTGAACTGAAAGACAATAAAATGCTCAGCAGAGTTGGGCAGGACTGTAAAGTGGGGTGATAATTCTCTGTAGGGTCATCACTATGAGTGACACCTTTTACATACACAGAATCATGTGATCCATTGTTAATGTCAAATAGGGATGCTCGATATTGGCTTTTCTGCCGATATCCAATATTCCGATATTGTCCAACTCTTAATTTCCGATACCGATATCACCCGATACCGATATATGCAGGCTTTTTACACCAAAACTGTTAGGAAACAACATAACATATCTCCTACTGTTGAATTAACACATTATGCCTAATTGTATTGTGATGCCCCATTGGATGCATACATAAATGCAACATGGCTTTCCAAATGTAAATACTGTCTGTGCAAAATAAGCAAACAACTTCAACTTAAGTTATGGAAAAAAGTGCCAATATGGCACTGCCAAATTTATTATGCTTCTTTGCAGTCATTGCAAACTGCAAATTTACTACCTGTAGGACACACTTGGAAATAGTTCCAAACCACAGACATAAGCCCTGTTTCTGGAGGCGGGACCTTTACAAGAACGTCCTCTCACTCGGTCCTCTCAGCTGTTGTGTTTCCATAGCAGAGTAGGACCCAGATAAGACCCACCGGACTCTGATGGTGACGTCACAGAGGCGACTCACTGAAAACATAACAGCGAAAAATGACAACGAGGTGGTAAACCTCCTTTCTGATTTGTGTGTTCGTGTACATGGTGGTGGACGCTATGAACTTGTTAGCCACGGTTAGCGACCCATGAGTGTAGCGTGTTGTTGTTTTTATACGTCATCAAGCACGCGCCTGTAAACGTCCCATGCTGCGTTCATGCAGGCTCGAAAATGCTGAAGCCTACAGAACAAACATCGGTTATAAAAACCTGAACCCTGATACTTCCCGATATGACATTTTTAAGTAAATATCGGCCGATAATATCGGAGGGCAGATATTATTGGACATCCCTAATGTCAAACTATTGATTATAACTGCTTCAAGTATTTGGAAAAGCTACTTTCTTTCTCTTTTAAGTGTGGTGTCAGTATTATTCTTAAGTCAACACTTGATTAAAAAGGTTGTGTTATTTTCTGTTCGTACAAATTTCTTCGCATGTAGTACAAACTGTTAAGAAACAGTACAGTATGTGGCATGAAATTAAGAAACAGTGTTTGAAGTTTACTGTTTCAGCCAGCAGCAGACATCAAAATCAAGCATTGGTCTATTCAGTGCACGGTTTACATTTCAATGAACGCTCTGTAAATTAATTGAAACCAGTCACTGTGTCTCCAGTCTATTGGGGGGTTCACAATCGGACCTCAAAATATGCACATCACATCTCCCCACAGGCGGTGGAAGTACATCACTCTTCCTTACTACCGCAGGCTTGCAGCAACAGTGCGTCACTGCAGAGAGCTAAATGCACTGGGACATCAATGACGCACACAGTGTGCCATTACCTCGCTGACAGGGCTTTCCCTGCTCTTTCTCTCTGTGACACAAACAGGCACTAAAATCTTTGGATAAAAGCACTGCCTCTGTACAGTTCTACACATTAAGTTAACAGTATAAATGCCTGTGTGTGAGCATATTTGGTCAATTGTGTGTGTGTTCATGAGTATGCAGTATTACATTAGCACATATTTCTGAGGTTTATTCAGGTATATGCACCAGAGTTAGTTATGTACAAAGTTAACTAGTCCTTCAGGGTCAGGAGTGAATTTTATTCATATTACACTACAAATCTACACACATGCATCCATGACCACGTCTGAATAGGCTGAGCAATTGGATACAAGTGTGTCCTCATAACATTTTGTGCAATCTTGATTAGCCAATTATCAAATTGAGGAAGGGAAAAATATGCTGTTTTATACTCAAGGCATTGAAGATTGAAGTGGATCATTTGGATCCACTTTAAACTGAAACTGAAGCTATCAGGCTACATCACTCTTGGCTTAACAGGTCCATAAGTGCTCCAATATCCCTGCATCATGCATATTTGTATTGCTCATTTAGTCATTTGTAAACCCTGTATGAGCACCATGAAATCAGGTCACTCTCAAAGCTTCTTCAAGTCTTTACACAGTGTAATTGCCTTATTTTCACATCTTACATGATGATTGTTTAGGACAAAGTCTGTCGCAAGAATCACAGATCCAAATGTTCAAAGGTCACTGAAAAGTTTCTTTTTGTGCAGTGATTGTCGCAGCAAGGGAAGCTTGTCTCTTTGTATTCATGACATACCAGCAGTGCAACTCTGAATGCAATGACCCTTCTTTGAGGTCGACATAATTTCTTTGTGAGAAATGCACAGCGAGCTACAGGATGACACTTCAGCTCTTGAGAGCTGACTTTGGCTGCAGATGCACCTCTCACCAGCTACTCTTCCTTCCTACTACTCCTCCTCCGCCTCCTCTCTGCCGGGGACAGGGAGGAAGGGAGAAGAGGTGTTAGAGAGGGGAGGGAGGGTAATGTGATGCAGGAGGGTGCAGTGCAAACAGAGGTGGCTGTGTGAATTCAAATCACCAATATATTCCTTCGCCTCAACAGACACACACACACACACACACACACACACAGTTTTGTCACAATCTTGTGCTTATAACATAAAACAAATGGACTTTCCAAGAGATGACTTCCTTTCAGGTTTAGGCCTACATGACGATAATTCACTCACACGCCACACCAATGTAGAAGGTTTTTTTAAGTGTATTATATAGTTGTTGATGTGAGAGAGTGTCTATACACTAGGGGTGTAACGGTATTTGCATTCGTCCCGAACCGTCACGGTTCGGTGCACGCAGTCATACGACGAATACGTCTGAGTGAGTTTTTTAAAAAGTCGAGTCCTCACTTTAATTCAGGTGGCGGTAATGAGCCTAAAAGCTGCCAGAAACAGTCATTACAGAAGAAGAAGAAGTAGTTACAAAAAAGGACGAAGAAGAAAAGTGATGGAAAGTGCGGAGTTGGAGGAGCCGCCGGCTTCATTTAAATCAGCTGTATGGGAGCACTTTGGCTTCCCAGTACAATAAAATGGTGATGGCACGCGAGTGGTGCGATAGGTACGGAGGTGCGGAATGTCGCTGGCAACACCTCAAACATGCTAACCCACATAAGACGGCATCACCCCGACATATCTGTCACTGGTGCGAGGAAAAAAACGTCTTTGGTGCAACAACTTATCCCCGCTTATTTTAAGCCACCTCTTGACATTAACACAGACAGGGCCAAAAACATTTGGCATATACATATCAACATCTATGCACCCATATGCCGTAGTAGAGGAGCCCGGCTTCAAGTATTTATTAAAAGGTGCTTGAGCCACGCTACAGTGTCCCATCCCGTGCGCACATCAGCCAGTCTGTGGTCCCTGCCATTTACAAGCGTGCACGAGCAGTGTTGGAGCATGAGCCGTCTACTGCACAAGCTGTTGCCCTCACAACTGATGGGTGGACCTCCCGTTCCACTGAAAGCTACCTCACGGTTACCGCCCACTGAGTGGGAAATGAAAAATACAGTTTTATTAACGCACCCAGTGTATGAACGACACACCAGCACTCATTTAGCTGAGAAGCTACAAGAGGCAGTAACAGAGCGGAATCTTGAAAAGCCCAGAACCATTGCAGTAACCACAGACAATGCAAAAAACAGTGTTAATGCAGTTAATGAAGCAGGACTGGGGTCTGCGAGAGGTCCCTCAAGAACAAGGAAATAGCCAATCTTACTGATCAGGAGGTGAGCGTTGCAGAGTGTGTGGTTGAGATCATGAAGCCTGTAAAGACAATCACCACAATATTGAGCACTGAAATAGCACCATCAGTTTCTATGATCTTACCACTGAAAACAATGATCTTGAAATATATAGAACAAAATGATGAGGACATTCCTACTGTCAGGGAAATCAAGCATGCGATCAGAGAAAATCTGTAAAAAACGGTACTCTGAGCCTGGGCTTCAGGATTTCCTTCAAAAGTGCACTGCTTTGGATCCAAGGTTCAAAACACTTCCCCACCTGGAGCCTGCCTGCCAACAAAAAATCGATGAGGATCTTGTCACAGAAGTCCTGAGCAGAGCTGAACAGGTATGTATTGATTTCAACTTCATCACAGGCGATTTCATTTCCAGTGACGGCACAGTTTGAGGCAGCATCTTCCCCTCCACCAAAGAAGTCAGCCATGGCAGAACTTTTTAGCCCACTCTTTAGAACAGAGCAGAGTAACCAGCCTGATTGGAGGGGGGTGGAAGGCTCATGAGTCTCTTTATCCTAACTTAGCCATGTTGGCAAAGCATTACCTGACTGTATCTGCCACCTCAGTCCCCAGCGAGAGGGTTTTCTCGACTGCAGGGGATATAGTTACTGCCAGCAGATCTGCCCTCACTACAGACAATGTAGACAAACTAATTTTTTTGAAAGAAAATACTCAAAATTGAATGACACTTTAGGACCTTCTCAAGTGGTGCATAGCTGACCTAACAGCATCAGTTAATCACACATGTGATGCACTGCTCCTAAAGGCACAGATTTTATTTTCTCATATTTTGCATATTTATTTTGTATTTTCATCAGGAGATGCTATTCAGTTGTGTTTGTATTTTTTTTTTTTTTGACTTGTGCCAGTATAGTTTACATTTAGCTTTGTAATACAACACTGAAAATGTTTCTTATAATGATGTTACCAAAGTTGCCAGTTGGCAAGAAGTGCTACCTGACTACCTCAGTCTATCTATTTCTCTGTATTAACAGAATGAGAACCCTCCTAATACATTTGTCTTATGTTTTATTCTATTTATTTGTTACTTTTATAACAGGAGATGTTTTTTTATTTTGTAGTCAATTGCTGTCTGTTCAAAATAAATGAAAAAAAGCTAGTCTTTTACATGTGATTTTCTGTTGTTTTTTTCCCGTTGTACCGAATCGTGACCCCCATACCGAGATACGTACCGAACCGTGACTTGTGTGTACCGTTACACCCCTACTATACACACACACACACACACACACACACACACACACACACACACACACACACACACACACACACACACACACACAAACACACACATACACACAGACACACACACGTACACACAGCAACAGACACTCCAAACACATCTGCAGGCACTCATGCAATGGAAATGCGACTGTTGTATGTGGACTGGTTGGGGAAAGATGATGTGCACTCAGTTGTGGACTTAAGCTTTCAAATAATCAGATTAAAACTACTTAATGGGGACATTATTTCTGGAAAGGGATGTGGCTGTTAAAATCTTAAATACAATGTTTCAATGCTGTTAACTCAACAAACAAAATTCAAGAGCTGCAACAATTAGTTGATCAACGGGTGATTAATCACCTACTTTTTTGATCATCAATTAATCATTCCATACATTTTTAAAGAAAAATTGATAGATTTTTTTTGTTATCTTTGGGTTGTAGACTGTTGGTCAGGTCAGAAGACGACATTTGCGGATGTCATCTTAAGCTTTGGGAAACATTGGTCAACTTTTACCATAAATCGACAGATTAATTGATAATCAAAATAATTATTAGTTTAAGCCCCTACAAAAAACTCCATTAGGTAGGGTAGGTTTATAAAAATCCCCTCCATTCCAGTATAATGGAGGTAATTTTTTTAAAAACCTACCCCGTTAACACACACATTTGTATAGCTATCTTAGTGAGGACATTCATTGACATAATGCATTCCCTAGACCCGTTCCTAAACTATCATTACTAAATGCCTAACGCTGAAACTGATCCTAAACCCAAATCTAATCTCAACCTTAAAACTAAGTCTGAAGCCTCAAATAGTACACAGCTGTGTCAGAAAGTGAGGACCAGCCAAAATGTCCTCACTTCCCAGGTATAAAACTCTAATTGGTTCTCATGATGATAGTCACACAAGTACACACTAGTGTCTACTTACGGTATGTTCCAGTAGAAAATACATAACACTGTCTAAGGAATTCAAACCATAGCTCCATGGTGATGAATTAGTAATATTTTTTCACTGTTTATGATATGTTGACAAATACAAAACGTATCATTTAAAACATCGCTGCAAACTGCTCAAGCCATATTTACAGCACAATTTACTTCAGTGAGACACTTCCTGAAGCAGCTATGATTTGGTTAGATTGTGTTTTCTATGCGTGTCTCTTCTTATAAAAGCTAAAGCTTCACTGGAGTCTTTCCTGGCTAAACCCTTTACTGCCTTAACATCTTTTACATCTTTGATCTTCACCCTCACCCAAAGCATTAAACGCTTTCCAACAAACTGGGTTAATCTCACAACAACAGCAGTTGTGTAAAAACAAACAAAAAAACAAAAACTTAATTGCATGCAACACGCATGTAATCAAATCAAGCACTGGGTCAGACTCATTGGTTTGCTGTATAATTTGCACTCTGTGTGGGAGTGAGTTACGGCCACGCTGCCTCTCCCCTTCCAATGGCCATATTATTACAGTAAGTGAATGAGTCAGGGTAGTGCGTGTGGTATTGTGTGGTCACCCCCACAGTCCGCCTGCACTAGCCCTCTCACCAAGGGCGTTCAGTGTCATTGAAAAAAAAAAAAAAAAAAACCCTCCACGTCTACACACAAACTGCAAACACACCTCCAATGCTGCTAAGACAAATACACACATCCTGTAAGCCTGTGTGCAGCCTACACACAGACCCACACACACAAACACAAACACACACACACACCCTCACACTTATAATCACAGGTCGGAAGAGATTTGATAATAAGATATCTCCTAATTGTTCCAGAACAAAGAAACTCCCACTGCGACATCAGAAACCCTGTGACACACAGACACACACAAGCACTCTCGCTCTGTGCTCTGTTTATCAGGGCCAGGCCCATCGATCATCCTAGCCTGGTTGCCCGGGTAACCCCGTTATTATTCAAAGCACGGAGCACCAGCTTGCAGAGAAAGCTGTGTATATGTGTGTGCGAATGTGTGTGTTAGTTACGTAGTGGAGATTCCCATTGGCTCATAGGCAAAGCAGCCACCGGTGCAGGCATCCTCCCTGATCTGCATACCTATGAGGGTGGACATTATCACTCAGTCACACACACACACACACACAGAGTGATACCTCTGACGGGATACAGCAATTGGAGCGTGGATATCTCTCCAATAAAATTTCAAATCTTCTTCATTTCAATCCCCCCCACCACCACCACACCACCTCCCCTCCATTGCTCCCTCCCACCCTTGTGACTTTCATTCAGCATCCTTTCTCCATTTTTCTTCCCTGTTTTGCTGCATTTCATTCAGCCTGGACCCCTATCTGCTCACTCCCCCTCTTATTTTCCATTCACTTTCTGCGGCTCTGAGGCTCATTCATAAACAGCACCACTCCTTACAGCGGCAAAAAGTGGAGGGGGAACGGGAGGGGAGAGCCAGGAGGAGGAGCAGGCAGGATGCAAAGAGGGTTGCCCCTACTGACTTACTGACTGCCGCATGGTGAGGGCTCCCTGAAAAACTGAAAACAGCCAATCCGGATGCTGAAAAGAGGGGAGGGTAGGAAAAAGGCAGGAAGCGAGGAACAGAGTAGATTGGGGGGTTGATGGGGGGGGTATGGATCAATGTCCTTCAAACTACACCCACTTCCACGTCCTCTGTTCTTCTTTCTTTCATTCATTCACCCCTATAGCCATTCATTCATTCAACCCACCCTCCATACAACACACCTCATCTGCTGCAGTTTTGTATCTGCTGCAGATGTTTCAGCACATCTGGGTGAAGGCAGATGACTGCAGTGACTTGTGCGTGTGCATGGACACTGTGTGTGTGTGTGTGTGTGTGTGTGTGTGTGTGTGTGTGTGTGTGTGTGTGTGTGTGTGTGTGTGTAGGGCTAATTTCCCTCTAGTTGAGGCCAGAGGACACTGCAGACAAAACAACCTCTACTACCTTTGTTTGTTGAGCAGCTCCATTTATCACTGCATTACTGTGCTATGACAAACCATTTCATCTAAAAACAACACAACTACCTCCTCCCTTCTCATTATTTTGACTGGTGGCCGAACAATACATGCAGACCCTGCTGTATTATCAATGCAAGGACCTTATCTGACCGTTAAAACCAGGTAATTACTGTAGAATTAGGCCACTGTTAAATACATAAAACCAACAGATTGCTTAAACGCCACCGTGAATAAGTCGCCAGCACAAACTAGAGCAGTGACACAGGGAGGACAGATACAAGGCTATCTGATCAGACACGCTCCGCCTTCAGTCGCCACAGGAAGGAAGGGCTGCAATCAATAAGAGGAAGGGCAAGCGTGAAATGGCCGAGGCCCGTCTCTCAGTTCTATTATTCCTCTGAAAGCTGCCTGTACCTCACAATCTCGCTGCTGTTGTTACTCCAAGTGCGGGGAGGGAGGTGTGTGCATGAACGTGCTGGTCTGTGCAAAGAGTGAGAGGCATGAGGGAAGGAAAAAAATGAAATGTGAAACTAGAGGGGAGAATAAGTGAAGAAGATAAAATGGACAGTGAAGAGGGGGGAAAGGAGGGGGGGGAAACGAGGGAAGGTTAAAAATGGAAAAATGGAGAAACTCAAGTTTGGAAAGGAAAAACTTCCATGAGCAGCAGTGGATCTGATGTCAGCGGGATCTTCTGACAGCTGCTAAGACATATCTCCTGACTTCAAATCTTTCTCACTCACTACCTCCCCGTGTTGCCAGTGACTTTCCATCCCATCAGCATTTTGTATCTGAGTGTGTTTATGTGTGTGCACATTTCTAACACTGCGGAAAAATGGACGTGAGAGGATCATCACCTCTGATCTCCCTATAAACAGTGAAATCAAATCCCCTTACGTGACATGCACTGCACAGATTTCCACCCAACCAGTGGACAACCAGGTAAACTGACCTGCAAAACCATTTCAGGATTGATTTTATTCAGCAGCACAGCTGTCTAAATTACAATAGTTTTTCTCACATTGAAAAATAGCATAAAACATTACAGTATATTATATATATACACATGGAGTGTGAGAGAGAGACAGAGACAAATATGTATAGATATATATGTAGGTATATAAAGATCAAACAGCAGAAACTACAGATAGCTACTCAATAAAAGGTGCACTTCTCGAGTGAGATGCCAATATCTGAATGAGCCGTAGCTCAAGATATTTGCTCTCCAACAGCTAGTGAAAAGTGCAGATACTAAACACCTCTGCTCCAGCTATATATAACTGGACTGGCTCCGGGCACCCAGGTGGTCTTTAATATCAAATACTGACAAGCAAAGGGAGAGGGCAGAAGAGGCAAAAGTGAGGCAATGGATAATGAAGTAAAGGAGAGGTGAGACATCGAGGAGGAAATGGAGGAAGTGAGGGGGCATCATGAGGTGATAGAAGGATGCGATGGAGGGGGAGAGAAAAGCAGGTGTGTGAAGAATGAAAGAGCAAGACTGGGCGAGCTGACAGAGCGGGTGATGGAAGGAAGGCGTTAGAGGGGTTAAATTGTTGCCAGTATGCAGTAATGTTCTTTATAAAACACATAATGTCATTGTAGTCGAGACACTGGCCCATACATAGTTACAACAGCTGGCTGAACAGTCACACTGAGGGGCCTTTGCTATTCCTTCGCCAATAAACACTGCTTACATCACCCTCAGGAGACGAAGGAAGTGACAGGCCGATGTCGTCAGTGGGTGAGCTCAAAAGAGAGAGCAATGCAGGACATTTAGGGAGGGTCAAACATTCCCTAAAGCCTATTACTGTACATGCGCAGTAGGGATGCAATTAACTGTTATTTTCTTCATTGTTTAACCTGCAAATTATATTTCTGATTAATTAAGTATTTGTTTGGTCTATAATATGTCAGAAAATAGTGGAAACTACCAATCACAAGTTAACCAAGCTGACTTTTTCAAATTGCCTGTTTTGTCCAAAAATAAAACCGAAAGAAATTCATGTTGACAAAACTTACCTACTTACAATTTTTTCTGGAACTTTCAACTACATCTCACAGTCACCATGAGTAGATGAAGTTATCCTCTGCTACTGAAGACCATGAATTACAGTTAAGAGGCCCAGCAAAAACTAGTGAAGTCTTCCTTGAGTTGAGATTGTTTTTTTTTAAATAATTTCCAAGGTCAGAAATGATCCTTCACACTCAAAAATGTTACATTTTCTATCAAAAAACACAAGGTTAATCTGTAACCAGCAAAAAACATTACATGCTGTTGTATTTCAAAAAAGAACCTGTTGAGTCAAGTTGCAGTTTACATCCATGTCTGTCCAGACTCTGATGACTTTGAGGGAATATAATAAAAGGGTATTTAGTGTCTTGGGTTATGGCAAAAATGTGTTTTGTGAGGTCAGTGACCTTTGACCTTTGACCACTACATTTCTAATCAGTTAATCTTTGAGTCCAAGTTGACGTTTATGACACATTTTTTAAGAAATTCCTTCAGGGTGTTCCTGAGATATGACATTCAGAAGAATGGGAAGGACGTGAAATCACAGTGACCTTGACCTTTGACCACCAAAATGTAATGAGTTCATTCTTGGGTGCAAGTGGATGTTTGCGCCGCATTCAGGAGAATGGGGATAGATGGATCACCCGACAACACAACGCAGTTCGATGCAACGCAATCCAGTCACAGCTGTCACTCACACAGAGGCAGAAAAAGTCAGGTGTTCAAAGTCTTTCAAAGTTTTTCACCCTGCGCGTATCAACATTTTAGTGCAAGATTTCATGGCTATCCATTGAATAGTTGATGTTCAGACAGTATACAGACTGTCAGACAGATCAACTTTAACATCCATACACACACACCAATAGACAAGCTGTACAGATTAGTCTACCCCTGTGCAGCAAACCAATAACTTCAAATAAGGTCATCTACTGTTCAAGAGAAAATACAAATCAAAAAAAATATGCATGTGTTTTGTTCTGAGAAAGCTTCAGTAATAGCCATTTCCCTTTATTTATTATCGAGGACTTCAGATAAGTCTGCCATTACAGAAATATCAGCACTGATGCTACAACACATATATTTTAGCAGCCCTGAATGCTGAAGAACAAAGATATTCTTCATCTGTCTGTCCAGACTGTGTATCATGCTCTCAGGTGCACTGATGTTGACGTGTAAAAAAAACTCACTCATTCACACTCACACACACACACACATCTCTACCATACACACTGCAGGAGAACAGAGCCATTACATCATCACCCCATCGCCTTGGGGAGCGAGGCATGAGCGCTGACCACAGAGAGACATGGGGTCATTACATCATTGGCAGCAGCCCGGAGCAGACCATAAAAGAAGGAGCCGTATCTGTGTGGCAGGCAGGAACTGGACCGTGTGCGAGCTGATCATTGCTAATGCTCGGTAATGTTGCGAACACACATACAGGTCAGGTGGAGGGTCAGGGTCTGCTTGACGCAATGCTGTGACACACACCACCTCAGGCCTTTAGCTTACCATGCAGTCAGTCCAGCCAGTAAAGAGCACTTATCTCATATTATGGAGTCTTATTGGACACAAAGCGCCTTCAAATATTATATAACAATATTAATAATAGTTCAATTTTGTGTTAATTTCCACATGTTACAGTACTTTAATCTGTAAGTAAGAAGCAAAGTCAGCCTTAAATTCATTTTAAAGCTGAAACAACACTGACCTCATGTCTCAGTGGTTAAAGTGGTCGTCTGAGTAGGCAGCACTGCATCTATTGTGTATGACTTCACCACCTTATCACAAGGGACGGGAGGATCAATACTGTATATCCTTTTGAGAATTGATCCTCATATAAAAATACTGTTACGGTTTGTTTTTGTACTTTTTGTGAATGTAAGAAGGTGAACTGTAAAAGTCAAGAATTACACAACAAGATGAAGTGAACACAGCTACACTGCTGCTTTGTTATGATATGTATGTCCTGTTAGAAGTTAAGTTTAGTGATTATTTACATATTTTTAATTTAATTAAATTTTTTAATTACAATTTTTTTTTTCTTACTTAAAAGGAAATGCTGGACATACTGACTTACTAACCTGTCCACGGCACTCAGTACAGACTCCAAACAGGTCACAAATACATACTTGTTATAAAAGCCAAATCATTTCCTAAAAATAGCTGAATAACTGAAACCTGGGCTTTAGGTATCAGCTGATACAGAGTAACGATCCGATTCCAGTGTCTAATTAATAACCTGTATGCCTCCCTGTGTGCAAGAGACTGGGATCACTCTTGTGGTAGGCAACATCAGGCTGCTTTCTCACTCAAGACAAGTATTTATCAGATTTGCTGCTAAGCATCTAATGTTTACAACTACAAGATGATTCATCACCATGGAAGAAATCCATGAAGAAGTGCAGGAGACTCTGGACACGCTGACAAAAGATGACAACATGAAATTTTTCCAGGACTGGAAAATTGGAGGATTAGAAAGGTACTAATGAAATTCTATGTCCACCCTCGTATGTTGGGGGATACTTTCTACCATATTTTCTGATCTGCTAGTGAGTATATAAGCAGTATGATGCATGTGTATTTGACTTAAAATAAACTACAGTGCCAATGAGGGAACATTAAATATTTTGATGGTATAAGAAATAGAATATATATAAATATAAGAAAGAATATCACAGACATGAAAGGGGGGGGGGTGACTGACTACCTAAATATAGACCATCACTTGTCTTTTAAAGTAGTACAACTATGATCACGTGGCGCTGCTACTACACAGTTCACCCATCTCTATTGATCACATCCCTGATACCGTAGGGATGACACTAATGTTTGATCATGCATTATTGCATTATCCAGTTTGATTTGAGATTATTGCAAATCCGAAGTAAGACAGGTCTGTTCGTAACTTCAGTCTGGATGGAAGGATTAATGCTGCTGAGTGGGGGATCACGGCAAAGAAAGAGTGATATCTGAAGTCAGAACTAGGTTAGAAAGAAGTTGGGGAGGGAAAACAAGGTGATGGGGAAGCTGGTTGCTTCAAATGTTAGAAAAGCAGAATGGAAAGAAGTGTTGTGGGGGGAAAACACATGAAAATGTATGAAACGGCAGGACAAACTGAGATAGGAGAAAGAAAATGAAACTGTCATCAGCATGTAGCACAGTGTTCTGGTTCTCCTCATCCACACTTCCCTCCCTCATTTCTCTCTTCCTTTCTGTGCTGTACAGATGATCTTAATGGAAATGACCTCCATCTGAGACAATGAAGAAGCCCAAACCTGATTAGTTATTTACCTCTCTTCCATCTCCCTTCCCTGTATCCACTCATCACACACACAAAACAGCACTGTGGCGCTTCAAACCTCTCTCTACGTCTTCCCTCCTCTCCCATCTCCCTGCCAAGTTATGCCCCCCTCGCCCTATAGTGACAGTAATTCACTGTGTCATTTTATACGAGCCAATAGTCTCTCTGGATTTACAGACTTGACAAATGAGAGTAGCTGGGAAATGTGTGCGACCGTGGCAGGCATTTGTCCAAGCGTGATGATATTTAAGTGCTTTTAAGAGCGTTTCATGTCTGCAACACGTGAGGGTTCACACATCTTTACAGTAGGCTTCCCTATATAGCCCTATACAGCCATATCTGTGTGTTGTTGAAGAAGACCGCAACACGTGCGGGTGACAGAAACGTGTGATTCCATGATTTCATGAGTAGAGAGTGAGAGAGAGAGAGAGAGAGAGGGAGAGATGCCCTCTGAGATGAGAGCTCTCAAACAATATAATGGCTCTCCTTTGGATATAAATCAGTGTGCAGGAAGTGGTCTGCCCTGGTGTTGCCTTGCTGCAGTGTAATGCAGAGAGGATATTTCATATATCAGACTCCAGAGTCTCTGAGCCCACTCAAACCTCTGCTGTAAGTGTGCCTGTGACGCACATTAAAAAAAGTGAGGCTGCATACAATGTGCGCCCACCTGTCTGTCAGTGTCCTCGCTTACTGTAGGGACGTGATTCGAAGCCTACAGGCCACTGCACCATCGTCATCCACATGAAGGGAAAGACCTATATAATGAAGGTATAGGTCAGGTATAATGAAGCTGTGTGTATACTGGCATTGTAGTCTTGCAGGAATTAAGACAGCAGCGGAGAGCTTTCTGTTGGGCAAAGAATACCCAACTTCTGACAACCTTGCAAGTTCCCCTCCCACTTTTACCCCCACACAGACACACACACAGACACAGACACACACACACACACACACACACACACACACACACACACACACACACACACACACACACACACACACACACACACAGAAGAAAGCCCCTGTCACTCCCTGACACAAATTTAACAAACCCCCTGACACACACACAAACACACATGCACACACGCATACACACGGTGCATGCATAAACAAGGTTCGCATGAGAAAAAGATGTAGACCACCATAGCCCTCTAGGCTTCTGTGGAGGTATAACAGTCTAACAACATAAGACTTCACAGCAGACATTTCAGCCTACTATTCTGTCTAATGATGAACAAGATAACAAATCATTAAAACTACTTATTTACAACGTCATAAATCAGTCTTTGTCAAATATGCTTTGCGATTTGATCACAACCACCATGATAAAACAGTCCAATGAAGAAGCAGGGCTGTCTGTAATGCACAGGTCTCTAATATTGATTGGAAATGCAAATGATAAAACTGACAAAAAAAGTCTTAAAACAAGTAACAACCCAGGAGAGAGCATATTAGTGCTTTCAGTGAGAACACTTCCCCCAGTCATTCATTAATACCTTAAATGGCCTGCTTCATATTTTAATCAGCTTCAGTTCCTGTACAGACGTACTCAATGTTCAGCAGTCAGAACACCTTGTACATGCTTCAAATGTTTTTGTAGCGTGTTTTACAGAAGCTTCAGGGCATTGAAAAACAGGTACTGCAGGTAGTGTGAGAGTGCATGAGATGTGAATTTATTTTTAATGGAAAGGTGACATCTTGTGGACATTTGTGAAAGCTTCACTCTAAAGCAAAAGTGTTGCTTCTATCAATAATAAATGACAAACTCTATGTTATATTATTCACAGACAGAATACGCTATGTTTAGTATAAGTTTGTAACAGAAATAACACCAAACAGGGTTTTTCTTGGCTACATCTTGCACCTCAGTAAAGTGATGAAGATAGGGATGGTTATTGAACGTTTTTGGTATGGACTGAAATGTGTCTGTAACATACTGACAGAAAGTTGGCGATGATAGTTCCTGATTTAAATCACCATTAAGGGATTTACATTCATGGCTGTTTGTTGAATGAAAAGGATTTTTTTTTAAATCCTGTTCAGGCATGATATCAAACTCTGCATTGGTGCAGAAACTCGGTTATCATGATTGTACGCAGTGATAATAACGACAGGACTGACAACCAAGATGAACTTCTGACAGTTATGATGATAAATGGTGACAGCAGACAGTGAAGAGGTGACAGGACATGTGTGGTGAGAGAGAGTCCTAACAAAAGTCCCCAGCTGGACTCAAATATGTTCAGAGTGAAGCTGAATATTAAACTTTATGCAGCATTATGTGGCAACAAGATTAAAAGAAGAGGCCACCAGCCAAAATGCAGATTCGAAGTGGAATAGCTTCAAACTACTAACCGAGTACCAGAATGGAGTCTTGTTTCTTGATGTGTTCTTCTATAAGATGCTGGAATCTGGAGAAGCTGCCCAGCCAGTCGAAACACTTCTCCGTCTTGTATCTTTCGTCCCAGTAGTCAACATCTTTGTACCGACAGTTGTCATCTGGCAGGTGGTCCATATTCTGTGTGACATGTGGCAAATTATAAGTACAGAATCAAACATTTAAACTGCTTTCACAGTGATTATATTTTCAGAAGCTCTCATCCAGGATCAGCACAGTCAGTTCACATACACATTAATTCACTGAGCCTTAGGATAAATCAAATGAGAGGGGTCCTTTTTATGGTTTTCTTCTGGCATTTTAAAACTTGGGTCACTTGCTTTTATTGTCGGTGCTGCCAGAGTTGCATGCATCTGTACAATTTACATATTTTGCAGAATTCTTCATGCAGGGTTTCAACTATGCTTTCTCCAATTCAAACATCCTATAAAGCTTCAATCGAAACGGCATCACAACCGTAAAGTGCTTTCAATTGATGTAAATGTACATGATATCTATGCAGTCTTGGTTGGTTTAAAGTGTGCTTGTACATATTTTTACTGTATGCTCTACTGTTCTATTTATTTTATGTATCTTGTGTTTCAGGGATTGTTTCAATGCAAAGCAAATTTCCTCTCCTGCCATATTCAATTAGTATCTCTGTTTACATTGAGCTCTCTAAAAAATGTTTCTCTTTCTCTTTCTCAGGCTAATCAATTATGTTATTTTAATTACCTACATATACTACATAATATTTGTTGAAGTATTCACAGAACAGTAACACACATAACACCACATCTTAATGTATTTACGTGATAAATTAATTAACATTACATCATCAGTACTAAAAAGTAAATGTGTAATCCAAATTAATTAAAAGATTTAGCAGGGAACAAACTAAGAAGAACAAATAACAAACAAAGTATTGCAGGGTTAACAAAGAAAAATAACCACTATCAAAACATAAAAAACAAGTGTTTTTGGTGTTTAAATGTATCTCATCGACTGTATTTGAGAACTAATGTTCATCATTGAAAAAGAAAAAAAGATTTTTAGACTAGCTTTCAGGAATTTTAGTATATGGATTTAAAAAAACATTTGTAAATAATATGAGAAGGTTGACCACACATTATGCTATTTTTTTATTTATTGTTTTTTCTTTTGTAATACAACAATATTTTTTTGACATGATGCGTTCACTGTCGGTGACGGTGGCAGTTTACATCTGCTGACATGTGTAGCAATAGCTAACATTTAGACAGCACGTACTCAATTAGGGTAGCATTAAATTATATTTTAATTCATTTAAAACAGCCTGAAATTGAAATGTCTTGAAAGATCAAAGCTAAGTTATAATTCTGTTAAATAACTTAACAGGTGGGTTTACCTTTAAATGCCTGAAGCGGGTCCGAACTCTGATGCTTTATGAGTGAAGTTGTGCTAGAGGCCAGCACAGGGCATAGTCATGTTTACTTATCTACTCAGCTCAACACTGAAACTAGTTTTTAGGGTTACACTCTCTCACTTTATACAGCTTTATTCGATATACATGCCAGTTTGTGCGAGGTTTAACAAACTCGTAGGAGTCTACAGGGTAACCCTAGAAACCTTAACACAGATCTCGCGGGAGTAGTCATTTTAACCCAAATCATTATCTTTCCCTTCCCCTCACCAGTCGTTATTTGTGCCCAAACGTAACCAGTTATGAACATAGGTTAACATAGGTTATGAACCCCGGCGTTGTCACATCATAAAACAGTTTACAAATATTTGTAGTGGTAAACGATGCGCACACATCTCGCGAGACGTCAACAATCTAGGGTTACCACTAGTGATGGGCAAACCGGCTCTTTTCAAAGATTCGGCTTTTTGGCTCGGCTCCCTTAGAAGAGCCAGCTCTTACGGCTCCCAAACGGCTCTTCATTTAGTATCACTCTGAGCGTTCTATATTAGCCTGATTTAGTAAATATGAATGGTTTGTGTATTGGTAAGCAAGTTTTCATTCAGTCTTTTCATGAAAGCCTTATTTGTATGCATTTTTTCCATTACAAAAAAATACAGTAATGTATGTTTAACATTTTAATCAAACTGTTAAACACCTGAAAAACCTTGAACTGAACACAGAACAACTGAACACATTGTCTTGCTTGCACTCACATCCTCCTCTGTCTCTGCTGTGTGTATCTGGCCTGTACCACTACACTCACTGTCTTTGGAGCGTATGCCCCCCTTCCTTCTTTCACATAATGGTATGATCCTAGTCTGTCCTCGCATGTGATTGGCCGAATGGTGTGCCCATCAAAATAAACTCCCACCCCTGCCTGCATGGAGTCTCAGCAAACGGACTGCTGAACAGGAGGCTGAAGATTCGGCTCTCTCCGACGGGCATCGGCTCTTCTCGTTCACTACAAAGCATCGGCTCTTAGAGCCGGCTCGTTCGCGAACGACACATCACTAGTTACCACTGAGACAAGACCCTCTCCACTGCTAGTTCAATTCATTTCACACTAACATAAACACAGAATGAACTTTAAATCACATATTCTTTATTTGGATACTCACGTGTTCCCCGTTAAGGCCTGTGGCTCATGAATGTGTTGTTGCGGCTCTGCAGTGAGTGACAAGCTCGGAACTGTGAATCCACGTGTTGTAGTTTTACTGCATTAAAGCTGTAGTGCACCAGGCGTCGTGGGTACACATACAGGTACTGCAGATATAGCTACAACCGACCAGACAATCTTAATGGGAAAGCTAGTGAACCGCAATGTAACAGCTTAATGTATATTGACGGTTAACTTGTGGAGAGACATATTTCCTAAAAGCTCTCTCCTGTTCTTGTGGTCAATGTTTAGTCGAAGGCGGAGCAGTATAGTTATGCTGCTTTCAAGCACAGCTTGTAAAAACGACGACTCAATTGGCTTTTCAAGATCCCCTCCAGACATTTATTAAGACTTATAAAAAATACTGTTTGGAACAATAATGTGTGTCTGATATGGTTTTTCGACAAGAATGGTATAATAATCACATTAAATCTTTAAAATGTAATTTCCTCCTTCTCCCTCATTAAAAAAAAAACATATGTAGGTATATATCTCATTTCAGAAGTTTTCCTGCTGGACACGAGATGTCTCCTATTTCACTGTGAAGTTCATCCTCAGTGTATGTGCACTGGAGGCTTCAACTTTCCACATCACATTTACCTAAGTTGCATACTGGGTCAGGATTGGTTTACAAACTGGTTATGATGTCACAAATCATCATCATCCCTGAAATCTTTACACTTTCTGTTTTTATACAGCGCAACCATGAGTTACTATATAAAGAGCACAAAACGTATTGGACATGTTATTTGTAATTTATTCATTGATTAAGGACTGTTAATCGCATATCTTTGGATTCTGAATTGTGGAAAAAAAGACAAAATAATCAGAACAATTGAAAATGAAAATAGTTATCCTACTATAGTTTATGAAAAATGGTATAGATTTTCATATTAAGTGTGGATTCAAGGAAAACAACCTATAACAACAGTGAATCGTCACTGTAAAAAAAAAAGTCAAATTCACACATCTGGACAAGAATCTGCTTCCACCAACAACTATTAAATCAACATTGCTTTTTCAAACAAGTCAAACTCAAACCTTATTCAACAGGAACAGCTGTAGATCTATTCCTTTGTCTGCTGTGTCTCCAGAATGATGTCGCACTTTATTTTATTTCTTTATTTTTTAATGCAGTTTCATGAGCAGCTTGCTGGTGAAGATCCCAGCAACAAGGATGAGAACCATGAACAGCACAGTCATGCCACGACGTAACACCAGCTGCCTGATCAACAGAGGCCACGGTACTGGAGCACTGGTTATCCCGTAATGGCCTGGACCAGGCACCTGCAGGTTTGAGTTCTCCTCCTCAAAACTCAGATTAGATGAAACGATGAAAATCTGGGACTCTCTCACAGCAGCAAGCAAATGTCCTGATTAGAAAGTTGAGAGGGGTTAGTTGAGAAGGGAGAACTTATTTACCTTTGTTTTTCATTTCCAAAACTTCTGTCTCTTCTGCGGCCTGGACTCCTGCTCTCACCAGCGCCTGTTAATTAATGGCAGCTGTTTATAATGCTCATCAAAACCAAATACACACTGTTCATCTATAGGGACATGAACTACTATAATTAAACAAGTGCACACAGGATTGTGTCTTGTCACTGTAGAGGACAGAAAAGACCAGCGAGTTTGTGTCCAAGGTTTCTCATACTGGTGGTTTTGCAAGTTTTAGCCTAATTAACTACATATTGTGTTTATTTTACATTACTGTCTGCAAACCATTTCCAAAGCATACACCGTAGACATGCACCTTTGTCACTGAAACATCTATAATGATCAAATGGACAGCTATTTTGCTGTTTAAAAAAAAAAGTGATTTAAAAATGTTGGAACGTATATATTTTTTTAGTTTAAAGCTGGTGTTATTCTGTATTTTTCTTCACCCCTCTGGTCTATATATCCCTGCCTCTGCTGAGTTACTTTTAACTCCAGTGGGGACAAAAATGTATCCCCCTCATAGTGATTTATGCTTCCTCATTCACAGACCATATAGTAGAGGAACACATCTCCAAAAAGGCTTACGTTTTTGAGATACCCCCACCAAGGTAGTTGAGGGATAGCTGTAGAAAAATAATTTTACTACAAAATGTGTCTATTTGGTTGATGGTTGGTCTAATTGAATGAAAATAGTAAAATATGTGGCTTCTCCTAAAGGGACAGGGATGCCTTATCACATGTATGTCTGAAAGATCAGAATGTCACCAAATTTGGACTGGACATTCACAGGTTTGAATACAATAAAGCAAAGATTTCATCCTACCTTTGTCCATCTTTGAAATGTATACACTTAAACACACATTAATTATAGGTGAAAATTAGGAAATTAAAGATCCAAAAGGTACATATATGTACATATATGTCTATCATTATTAAAGTAAGAAGACTAATCACCAAAAAATGTGTGTTTATATGTACCATAGACTGTATATATGACATGATATATCCTATCCATGTCACTTATTGACCTTATTGTCATTTATATGATCACATCCCCATATGCCAACATGAGGAAAGGACAAGGCATGAACTTGACATCATATCACTGAGAGTAAAAGTATTATTGATGTATAGGATTATTTTTTAATGATTTAAATATTCCTGCAAATGCAGTGGTTAAGTTCAAGTTCTGTAATTGCTTTATTAAAGTTCATAATTATTTTATATATGTTAGGCTTCATATCCTGTACAGGCCCACTGGGGTTCTGATTTATTTTCATGAATAAAAAGCACACTCCATTTTTTCACATATCACACCCTGTGATTACAGTTAGAAAAAAGCTATCACACCTAGAGAGAACACAAAAACACAATGCAAAAGAATATTGTCTACATAGAACAATGGATTGAAAAACGAGACTAAGACTGTACCTGAGATATGAGTGTATCACAGGCCGCTGCCAAACCAGTGCCAACTGAAATACCTGTTAAATGAATAACCTGCATCCAAAAGCAAAAACACAAAGTCACCATTAGAGAAGATAAATATAGATAAATTACAAAACACAGATAAATGCATAAGTTCAGGGTTAAATAAATTGATTAAAAACTAGCTGCCAGTGCAAACAGGTGGTGTTTCTCACCGCAAATGCTAACGCCACACCTGCAAGCTGACTTTTCCCAAGGTGACCGCAGAACACTGTGCTGACGAAACTGATAAGAAAGATCATTAGCTGCAAAATGAACTGTAATACAGGGGGTGGGGCCACATTTTCTCTCTCTGTCTTCATCATAATAAATGAGAATTAAATCACAGCAAAATTAGTAAGTATCCAAACATGTAGCCTTCCTTTACAGTTGTGTAATTGAGAATGATTTGCCACACCTGTAAAACTTTGTCCACACTTCAAATCAGCTATTTTGTTTAGACAACTTCTCAAAAATAGTTTTAATTCTTAACCTGAACATCATTATATTAATGTTCTTGTTGTTTCAGTTGTCACCATCGCTATTTGGGACAACATAAAGCTCAAACCATACCCATTAAAAACCAAATGTAAACACAATAATACAATAGTCCATTGAATCCTCTTAGATCAAGAAAAAAGGATATGTTCTTAGTTTTGTTAGTACATGAATTACAGTATAAGAAAACATACTGTTAAATGTTCAACAAATGTTTTGCCAGTGTGGAGGATAAACCATAACAACACAAAAAAGTGGAATAATAAAGACTAGGAAGAAATAACCACAGGTCCTGCTAGTTTGAGCGAAGGAATTATTTCATTCCTGTACTCCACCGGGAGACAGTCCTTGATGCTCTTCAGACAATTTCTACCATAATCTTTGTAAATAACAGACACATAATCTGCTTGACTCTGTCTGTTTATTTCAATTTGATTGACAAACTTTAGTCCTAAATTTCCCATATCTAAAAAAAAAAAGTTTTTACAGTGGACAGGTAAAACTTTTTTTTTTTTTGGAACTTCAGGTCTGCTTCCCCTTGTCTTCCTTAGCTGAGTCCTCTTGTGATCTTTTGAGTCAAACAGCCTTGTCACCTGGGACGGCCCTGTTGAACTCACCTCCCCTTGCTGCAGCTGCTCTAAAGTTATACAGAAACCTATTTAGAATTCAGTTGATCCAATGAAAAACCTGAAGCCTGGTTATTGTGCATGTAGTAGACAACACTTCTATACTACCTTGGTTTTGCTGACCTTCAGTTGACTTGATGTAAAGATGCATAATTTTACTTTAGAGTGCAACTAAATAATAGCCAGGTGTTTTTTCTATGCCTGTGCTGTTATATGAGTCTCTTCAGTACTCCATACGCATATAAATAATGTATTTCAGCTCTATTTGTTTGATAAAGGTGTCACTTCCCATTCACCTACAGCATCATCGTCTACTTTATTGCAAACATACTGTAACCATAATGCGGGCTGATCACACTGCAAAACTCCAGCTTGCAAGGCAACTCTTAGTCTGAGTGGACCATGTCAGTCAGACACTTTCACAGAAACATGTTTCCATCCCCCACTTTTTCCTGAGGTGGTCACTAATGAAACCAAACTGAGTTCCTCATACATGAATACCAGTTAGTCAAGTTAATTTGATTGAATGGCCATCAGCCAATCACAGGCATTTACCTAGGGAAGAGTTGTTGTTTAAAAAAAAAAGACCTCCCTTTTTATAAAAATAAAAATACATACATATTACATCAGGCAAAAACATGTACACAATACAATATAGGAGAATTGATAACATCAATGCAATAAGAGAGGAATAAGTATTCTAAATAAATTGAAAATTAAATAATTGTAAGCTGAAGCAATGGTTACAACTATAGTGATAGAAAAAAATTGAAATGTATGGCATTCATTTTGATTTGACATGTTGACATGGAGAATGGGACAGAGACTGAAGTCAGAGGGTTGCAGGACTCATGCCCACCCCGTGAACTACCACACTTTAAAATTTGCTGCTTCACTCCTGATGTCAATAGATGATTCTTAGCAACTGGACTTTAATTACTTCCAGTTGTGCTCTTCCACTTAATCTCGGATCTAATGCAGCAACTATTTATTGAGGTTGTAGAGTCAGTGTTGGTCTCAGCTGTATAAACAAAATCACACCACAAAATCATAAATGTTTCTGTTTTTTGGGAGATAATCCAAAAGAAACAGGCACAACCCCAGACCATTTACATTAAAATATACACTCTGAAGTAGGGTGGTCTCATATTTCTCCAGCAGATGGTAGTGTCACACTGTTATTTTCAAAGGTTTCTACTTACTGGCAAATGCTCATTACCTGCTACAACAAATTCACTGCTAACCTAACAATGGTCAACTTATTTAATTTTTTGTTGTTGAAAAGTTAACTACAGCTATCCGTTTGGCTCACACTACACTGTTTGGCTTCACCATCTATCATTGGAAGTACAGTGATGAAGTAACTGCTGGTGTGATCAAGAGAAGAGGGAACCTGAACTTTTGGTTAAAATGATTTACAGGCAGCAGGCGCCTATTCATCTTTGTCAATGACAGTTGCCTTTTCTGTGTCAGACCCTCCTAGGTGCCTCATGCAAGAGACCAAGCTCTCCTTCTCTGAGAACAGCTCATCGAGATCAGATGTTATGCCTTCAGTGCATCAATTCCAACTCTGTCAAATGTATGTACAGATGGGTGACAAATTAAAGGAAAAACTTGGACAGGTCTGAATACTTGACCCCTACAGTGAGTGGATCTGGTGGCTCTGTTATGCTGTGGGGGGTATTTTTCTGGTATGGTTTGGGTCCACGTGTCCCCAAAGAGGGAAGGCTCTCTGCAAATCAATGCAAAGTTGTTCTAAGTAATCAATTTTATCCTATGATGAAACAATTCTATCCTGATGGAAGTGGTCTCTTTCAGGATGACAATGCCCCCCATCCATAGAGCATGAGGGGTCACGGAATAGTTTGATGAATATGAAACCAGTGTGAATCATATGCTGTGGCCTTCACAGTCACCAGATGTTAATCCAGTTGAACACCTATGGTAGATTTTGGATCGATGTGTTAGACAGCGCTCTCCACCACCATCATCAAAACACCAAATGAGTGAATATCGTTTAGAAGAATGATGTTCATCCTTTCAATAGAGTTCACAGACTGTAGAATCATTGCCAAGACACCTTGAAGCTGCTCTGGTGGCACTTGGTGGTTCAACACCTTACTAAGACACTTTGTTGTTTTTTCCTTCAATTTGTCACCCGTCTTGTATATCCTTCCATTTCATACTCACTAAACCATAATCAGCTGTAATTCTCTGTAACTTTACCATTAAGAGCTTTTCTCATTTACAGTCTCTTTGAGGCTTTCGTTTTTATTGCCAAACTACAATTATGGACAAACAATCAGTTACCTTAGAAGAAGCAGAGTACTTCAGAGTCTCTTTATCCACTTCTAATTCCACTTGAAGGGCAGACACCACTATGATGCTGTGGATGACGTTGTAGCTCAGTGATACAATGTGCTTATAGGAGTCTGCTATTCATATTCTCCTTTTGTGTCAGGATGTTGTTGACCAGGCACCGAGTGGGCTGAAACACAATGGGACCCAGAAGGGTTAATTGGGGCAAGCAAAGTGAGAACGTACCTGGCGTACACCTATCCACCGGGCTGAATTAGCCTGCAGTGCTGTCTGAAAACATATTGTAGGCCCTAACGAGGAATGTCACAGAGGACCTTATATGAGCAAACAGATCAAACAGAACAGGCCCACATGGGATTACTGTGAGTTTTTCCCTGCCCACATCATCTGCAATACACTGAGAGGGGGCCCTCAGGGGACCACAGATGGCCTGGGGACCTGCAGATCTTCAGCTTGTTACCTGTTGTGTTCAAGTGTCCCAGTAAACCATCACAGTGTGATAGTGAGCCAGCATGCACAACACAGGACTCTGAAACTGAAGCAGCTAAATGGGATTTAACCATCATTCATTTTAGTATTTACTACTCTTTTATTGTTTTCTTATGGTGACATTCATTCATTTTATAGAGATACTGTACCCTACTAGAAATTCTGCAGCAGGATGTAATATAAAACCAGTTGTGCTGTTTGATTTACAGTTTTAAAAAAGTATGTTTTTGAGAGCAAGTCGTTAAAGTATATTTTCTTTGAGCTTCATGGCCATAAAATGGTTGATGCAACAATTGGCAAACCTTGAGACATTTTTGTGGGCCATTTAAAAAAATATTCTGCACACGTTCTCCAGCTGGTTTTAACTAACTAGATTGTCTATGTTGTATAATGTGTACCAGCCTGCACTGTACATTTTGACGCTGCATCATAATTATGTAACCTCAGCATACCGGCAACAATTAAGGTGCGTTCATCTCACTGATGGCAAGTGGAAAAGCAATGACTCATCTCTGGCTCTAGATTTTTAATCGTACAAGTGGATGCGTTTGTTGAAGGGGTCAAAAAAATGAGGCTACTTAAATTTTGAATCCGATGAGAGTGATGCGGACTCCTGGGATCCGACTGGAGATGCGGAGAATCATTTGCCACAGATTCCTCTGCATAGTGGAGGCACTATCACAGACCACGTGAGAGGAATATTCAATGACGGTCCCCGACAGACCGGTTCATCTCTGCTAGTGCTCCTCTGCTGCTGACATGGACTCTGGGACTCTGTACACTCTCAGCTTCCCTCAAACGGACGCGGATTGAGGGCGACACTAAGTCTGAATGTAACCTTTGATCTTTTTTCTCTTCTTTTTGTTTGATTGTTTCTTTTCTTTCTTTCTTCTCCTCCACAAGTCAAACAGTGAGGGGGGGGGGGGGGGGGTATGGCTTGGCCGTGCATCAGCAGAGTGTGCTGCCTGGCTCGGTTTTGGAACCAGTTCGACAAATCGGACCTCTCAGTCCCGCTCACCATCCAGAACTACTCGGACATCGCCGAGCAGGAGGTGCGATCAGTGACCAAACAGGTCTCAACCCCGGAGCCGCGCGCTGCCGGCTCCCCTCAGGCGCCCGCAGATGGACCGGGGACCCGGGGATCTTTCAGGGTACGGAAAGAGCCCAGTTACAAGCCCCGGGAGGATTACCACCCGCCCGGCGTGCCTTTCCCCAGCGTCACTCAGTACAAGCAGGATTTCAAACCCTGGCCCATTCCCAGGAAGGATAATTTCCCTTGGATTAGTAACGGGGGGAGCAGGAGGGACAGTGTGTCGGACAGCCCGGCGAACAGTTACCACCACAGCCAGGCTCAGCAGGGGGAGAGCCGGGGGGAGAGAGAGGAGCGGGGCAGGGGGCAGAGATGGGGGGAGCAGCAGCAGGTGATGGAGGAGAGCAAAACCAGCTCCTACAGGTAAAACACATCAGAGATAGTCGACTGTTTCAGCACCTGTCGCTGTCCACTCCATCTGAACACAGGACTTGTGAGGAAAACTGGGGGGTGTCTGTGTGCTTTGATGCTTAATAGGATTTTATTAATAGTTTATTGACTTCCAGGGTCGACCTACCAAGCATCTATGAACATAGGGGTCATCAATAATTCTCTTACACATTTCACATTTATATATGGGAGGACTCAAATATGAAAAAAAAACAGCGGCGGAGATATCTGGACTTTAAGCCACTGGGTCAAGCTGTAAAAAAGACTGGATCCTATAGTTAATAATGCAACTTAATAGCATCTTTGATTAGATCCCATTGGCCTGGTAAATGCATTTGTCTTTCAAACTCTACATCCTTAGTTTAACACTGGCTGTGAAATCTGTAAAATGTCGCCCATCCAATCCAAGGTGTTATCATTGTTATTTTATCAGAATTTAAGAGACTCCCTCCAGAGACAAAGAAGACAGTATACAACTATTTTCAAAGGCGGAGTAGCACTTAACATGACAACTAAACTAATGTTCATGTGTAAAATTGGTGGAGTGCCCCTTTATGTTAGTCTTTGGTAATTGTGCATGCTTTAACAAAGTAGTCAACAAGTCAAGATCATCATTAGCATTAGTTTTGCATCCATATTTTCTCCAAAGCATCACTTCAAAACCAAACCTGGTGATAAAACATTATACTGTACTGACTGTTATCCCCTCTCCTCCCCCCATCTGCCCCAATCTGATGCATCTCTCTCCCTCCAGGCAAGAATACAGGCCATGGACAGGGGTGAGACCAGCCAAAAGTGCAAGAAGAAATCCACCGGCTCAATATTCCAGCCCTAGGACAGAGGCTACCCATTCCCACTGTGAGACCAGCTACCAGGCTGCCTACAGTGGGGAGGTCCACAGGTCTATAGGGCTGCATCAGGGAGAGAACGTAATCCCCTCTGCTAGCACCAACATACAGCCTGCCTCTGTCCCCCAGCCCATCCCTTCTGCCCTGCAAGCCGGCACTACACACAGCCTCTCGAGCCTCCAGCAGAGCATCCTGCCTGAGAGGACCGAACTCAGTGGAACAAGCAAGGGAGAGGTGAGTACAGACAGTGCCGTCATTTTGAATCTCCTATCACACTATTTTTTTTAAAAGCCTGAAGTGACAAACAGTGTCAAATAGTTCAGTGAAAGAGCTACAGGTCTGAATTGCAGCATGCTCCTCCTGAAAAGTCATATTCACTCATCTCCCAGGTGGCCTGTTGCTGTTGGGGCGCTTCAGAAAAGTGATACAGCATTCTGTCCTAAAACGGCTCAAAGTGACCCAGCTGTTTAAAACAGGCCACGTACTGTATTAGGTAACACTCTGCTGGTGCTACACTCATTACTTTGACCTGGATAGAAAAGGCTGGATGAGCCCAAAAAAGTAAATGGATAATTAATTAACTGTGGTACATTTTGGTCAGAAAACAAAAACAAACCTGTAGACAGATGTTTTTGAAAATGACACCACACATTTTTCATCTTTCATCAAACTCAATTCATGTGCTCCTCTGTCACATGACCATTTCAGTGGAAAAAAAGAGTACAAACCATAACAAACTCAGCTACAACAGTCATTTATCATACAACATGTGACCATGATATTGTCCAGCAGCAGAATGACAGCAGTTGAAACTGACCAAAATAGTCTGACAATTGTACATTTTGTCCCAGATTTGAGCTTCTAGACATATGGGACATAAAGACAAGCACACAAAGAGACAGATGTACACTCAGATTGACATTTGAAAACCAGGCGAAACTAACTAAATGCAACAAGACGAGAGGATTTGCCGTCATCAGTTCGGTCAGGTTGTTCCAGATTATTGTAGGATAAACTGGGTGAGGGGACATTTTCCTCTTCCCTCTCTCCGCTCTTTGGATGCTGTTGCTCGGGTCAGCTGCTGCGTGACAGTAAATGAGGCAGTTTTTGGGAATCTCCAGAGGTTTAGTGCCATCCCTCTTCTCCGCCACCACACACTCTGTGCCATCTGCCAGTGGAGAGCTGGGGTTGCTCTGAGCTGGGCCAGGTCAGGCTAGTTGTCTGATTGTGTGTAGCAACATAAAGCTACATGTAGAGCTATGTAGGGAATGACGATGTCTCCAACTTCACTGAAAAAGTTTGGAGGCTTTGTGTTTCCAGATCACATTTGTGTGAGTTGCTTAGTCAGTCCTGGACCAGGTTGACTTCCAAGCAAGTTGTGATGTCAAAAATCCTGTTCATATGCCCACCCCTAAAAATTGGATTTTCAATAAGCAGAGAAAATTCCCCCATTCAGCTGATGAATGTGAAAACAGCCTTCCAGTGTCAAACTCTGCACATGCATCATTCAGCACAGGGAAGCTCAAACATTCAACAGTAGGAACAAGAAACAGAAGGACATTCATTCTTTAATTTAAAAAACAAGACAAACTTCTGCTTATTTGCATACTTCTCTTAATAATGACTGCTCTATTAAGCTGTAATGTACCTCAGTGAGCTGTGTGATGGTGATTGAGGTCGAAATGAGAGATGTCAATTGCAGGACACAGACTATTAATATCACTGGCCCAGTTGGAGTGAGACATCACAGCACATGAAGAAGGGAGGCGCTGCTGGCATTACGTTTGACTGTGGGACTGCATTTACTATTATATGCACATACATACAGTACATGGTTTTTGTGCAGTTTCATCAGTCATACCCCAATCCGCCAGTATGACACAAACCAGCCTGGCAGCAAATCAAGTTGATCTTAGATAATCCACCCCCCACCCCCCAGTCACTGGCGGCCCACTCACTGCCAACTCATTATTGACTCACCGGCCCCCCTGCTGAGGTTTCTGACCAAGCATTACACATCCCACTCCAGCATGCATTACACTGGGTCATGGCACTTTGCTGGTATTTGTCTGTGAGGGCATGCTCAGTTTTTTGTTGCCATTCTGTAAAATATATCAACAAAACCAGCAGACAAAGTTTCCTCGTGTAGCGCGGTGCAAAAAAGATTAATCAAAAAGACAGACTGTATCTATTCATTAAAAGATTTAATGGTTAAGTCCCGAATAAGCAGCTGAAATCAAAATCAATCTGCTCTTGATGATGAAGGAGTCGGGCAGCCATGAAAACCTCATTATTGCTCAGATCAATTTGTCAAATTGTGTGCTCCCCCACCTATGACAGAGAAAATCCATTTTGATAGATAAAAGCCATCTCTAATTTTATGACATGCGGCAGACAATTGTCCGATTAGAACACGCTGATGCTTTTGGCGATGAGACAGACGTGTTTTCTTGAACTCACTGAACCTATTGCTTAAAAACATCCTGGCGAAAGGGTTATTGTGAGCTGTCAGATTAGAGAATAAACCTTTGTTAAACCTGAAGCCTGGCTTGTCCTGGCTTAAATGATTGAGGCAAACCGCAGCTCTGAACTCTCAGCAGAGCCTGGTGACGGACCGCAACACAAGGCAAACAGATTTGCGAGGATGGCCTGTATAATCCGCAGTGTGTGTCAGGGATGAGCGAGACAAAAAAACGTTGAACGGGGAGCACATTTAGCATGCAGAGTGGAAACCTCAGCAGGAGACTCTTGTTACGACAAATTCTTGGTTGTTTCATTGTCAGCTTAGCGGTTTGGGACTGTGCTCTTGGATAACCACGCTTTACGTCTCGGTACTATGTGTGAAACTGCCCTGTTTTCGTGAAGGCAGATTCCCAGTAGAGGAATAGAAATGCTGCTCACAAACGCTTTTGACTGCATAAAAAGCTTTAGACAGCCAGCAGGGACCATGCATCCTAAAAATTCACTTTCCTGTTGCCTCCTTTTTCACATTTCTCCTTCTCGTTTTGGTTGCCTCTTTCATTCTTTCACCCATTGTTTTGCTTTTCCCCTTTCCTCTTTCCTTCCCCCTTAAATCTACATCCCCCAAGCCAGACTTTCTCCCCGTTCCTTTCACTTGGACCTCTTCCCTTTTCCCACGCTGCCCAGGACTACAGAGGAGTGTCCTGTGCCAAACTGGCATGGCTCTGCCAGGGAGAAGCGGACTGCACTAATAGCAAGGGGGAAAGGAAGACGAAAGGTTTGGGTAAAGAGAGAAAGAAAGGGAGCCAGATGAGGACAGAGAGGAATGAGATACAGTGTGTGATTGACATTGTAGGTGAGCGAGAATGGGAGAGGGAGAGGGGTGGAGGAGGGGAGCTAGAGCACATCATTTGATGGATTATCTGTTAAAGTGCGATGTTGCACAGGGTTGCAGTCTTCTTTGGCACCAATCTAATTTAGTAGAGAGGCAGACCTGGCTGCTGCACAGAGCAGAAAAGATGGAGTTGTGTGTGTGTGTGTGTGTGTGTGTGTGTGTGTGTGTGTGTGTGTGTGTGTGTGTGTGTGTGTGTGTGTGTGTGTGTGTGTGTGTGGGAGAAGAGGGAGGGAAAGGGGAGGTGAATACACTTGTACAATTGCACACAACAATCTGACTTGCTGAACAACATGTACAGCCTTCCTTGCCACCCACGGTGCTGTATAGTCACACTCAAAGAGCTGCTGGGACAGCAAGCTTACACCCTCTCCAAAGACTTGCGCTCCTCTGATTGTCTGATGTAGGCTCCCATACTCCACAGCTATGCAGAGAAACTGAAATAGTCTGGCCCATTTTTAATGACAGAGTCATTGCATGAAAACTGTTAAGTTTGAGTCCCCAACATTTTAAGGTAAAAATAAGGCAGTATATAACTGTCAATATTGGTTTCAATGGCATAAGACACTAATTCATGTGTAGTTATTAGCAAATAAAGTACTAAAATTACTTATATTTATATTTTTAACTGTTTCCTGTCAAACTATAGTCATTTTGTCAAGTCCACTCTGACCATTTCTCACATTCATGTGTGGTAACAATCAAATCCCGGACCTTTTTGTTTTTAGGAGCATTGTTTCTCTCTTCAGGGGAAATGTATTGATCAAAATCTTTTAAAACGTTTAACTTAAAATAACATGATTTATGTATATCCATGAGTTTCATGTTCCGACCCATCACACCATGTATTTCTGCACTAAAATACTGTACTGTCTCTTTAAGTGAAATCACTAAAAGTTTGAAGATGGCGAGTTTTGAAGTTTTAGAAGTTTTGTTGGTACATTCTTCTTTCAAAACCTTCTCTGTTAGGCATAACAAATGCACCTCATCACTCAAAACACATGGATAAACATTTTTTAATGAAATGTTCAATATTAATTTGTATAAAACTTGATTTTTTTAATGTAGCTGTATGCCAAGTGTGGTGTTAGCTTTGACAACAGATCATTTCTGCAACATTACTTTGAATCTTTCCACCTGTCACATAGCATAATATGTTTTAGACTACAGGTCTAACATATTCTTCATGCTATAAAATATAGAATTGTACATTTGGTTATAATCAAAAATTTTAAAATTCTGAGGTCCAAACTTAACCGTTTCTAGGGAATGACCCACAAGCAATCATTGCAATGAGGATTTTTTGTTCAAAAGACACTTAAAAACTTAAAAGCTTTGGACACAATTAAAAATGTTCAAAACAGGATCAAAAAATGAGAGTTTTTTCACCAAGTATTTGAACAGATTTAGAAAACATTCCACTGTGATTTGCAATGCCAGCTTTCAACTGAGATATTTGGATGTGTTTTCTTAGTTAGGCTCCAAAATGACAATAGTCTATTATCTGCACATTGTAGAAGATGAAAAGTTCCATTGTGCATTTCCAAATACCGTATTTGGATTTGGCTCCACCTTTACCGAGTATCAACCAGTTTTCAACTACAAATCAAAGTTGAAATCCCAGTTGGAGCTTAATGCAACTATAATACCAGTGACTTCTCAGTGTCACAGGCCATTTATTTGGCATAGCCCGGTTAGACTCTGGTCATGGTTTTAGAAGAGCTGCCATCAGCAGAACAGAGAAGTGCTAAGCAGGAACCAGACATACAGTCTGGCTGCCAGTACTCTGACAGCAGGCCTGATGCTTTTTGACGGCACAGTCCAAGTAGTCTCCTCTCATTTCATGGGTCCAGTGTGAGCACCACAGCTGCTGCTCACTCTGGTTTCATCTCTGCGATCACCTTAAAAGCTCATCTTATACCCATCTCTTTCTGTCTTGTCTCAGGAACATCTGGTTAGGACCAAGCTCCCTCCAAACCCTTCTGCTGTCTTTCAAAGTGGATCGAGGGTCTTAAACATCTGACGAATGCTCGGATCACCACCAACCGTTTCACGTTGGCAGGTTCAGTTGAAGGAATCAACAGGGGAATGTTTTCCGTCCATTCCACAACACCAGAATCTATGCAAGGGAATGTATTATTGTGCCGTGGAGTTGCAGCATCAGTATCCCAAGTGGACATCCCAGAAGTCACATAGAGAGCCCCCACCCCCCACCTTTTACAACCCCTGTTGCTATGGAAATGAATATGCATGTAACAAAATAGTTTTAAAGCAAGCTTGTTTTGTTTTTGAGGTTATAGACACACAAGAAACTGGCTGCCGTGTATGTGAGTCATTTTATTGTTCATAATGTTGAGCCTGCTCCCAGAAGTGTGTAAGCTTAGAGTAATTTGTTGCCCTTTGGTGTTGCTAGACATTTGCTTGACTTTTATCGATCAAAAAATGAAAATAAGTTATTTATTTCTGCAGTATTGGATTAGTTTGGGAAAGTGTTGTTCAGTCTATTATTTTGTAAATCTATTGTTCAAGAAGAGAAAATATATCATGTAAGTGAAATGACAATAAAACAATATAACAATATATACGTTTTTAGCGCTTTCTCTCAGATGTCTCTCAGCCCTTTTTGGGAACTTTTCTGGATGTTATTCTACATTTATAGGATCGTACAATAGGAGCGATGACTGCAATTAACTGCCTTTATTCACTGGTAATGCAAAAGTGGGTTTTTGTATCATCCTTTTTTTCAGTTAGTTTTACTTAAAACCAGCTTGACAAATGTAATTAAGGTCATAACAAGAAACTTATGTTCTCTTTTTAAAGTCAGTGATTAATGGCTCAGTACACTCAAATTATGAGACAACAGCATTGAAAAGTCTCATTAAATAAGACTATAATCAACAGTCATGCGTGTAAAAGGTCCTCCATAGAACCAGTGATTTGATTGTATGTTCTGGGCTACTGCAGAAACATGGTGGGCCACACAGAAGATGACCCACTCCCTGTGTAGATATAAAGTGCTCTTTCTAAGGTAATGAAAACATTATTCTTATTTTCAGGTGATTATACAATAATTAAAACATACTTATGAATATTATATTCCATTTCTGCTAGGTCTGTTCCACTAGATGCCACCAAATTCTACACACTGCACATTTAAGCTAAAAGTTAATGTCAACATACTAACATGCTCACAATGTCACAGTTTAAAAATGCTCATGTTTACCATGTTCACCACCTTAGTTTAATTTGTTAGCATGCTAACATTCGTTAATTATCAGTAAACACAAAGTACAGCCGATGGGAATGTCAGTCTTGCAAGCATTTAGTCAGAAAAGTATTTGGACCTTATGTATATGTGCTAGATGAAAGAGTCAGGAGATCACCAAAGCTTATACAATTCATCCTGAGGGGAACATGAATATATGTACCAAACTTAATGGCAATCCATTAAATACTTGATGAAATATTTCACTAAAAACCAAACTCATGGTGGCACTAGAGGAAAAGTTTGAGGACTACTATAGTCAGTAGCATTCATCATCATCTAGGGACCATGACAAGTTGTAATAATTCTCATTGCAATACATCTAATAATTATTTCGATAATTTAGTCATAACCAAAGTGGTTGACCGAGTGGCCAACATAGGCATTACTAGAACCATGCAACTAGCATCATTAAAAATTCATCAGCAACATATTTTTCCAGAGAGGATGTTGCTGATTCTCAATTTCCCTGTCCATAACTTTTTCCTCATTTTGAGTTTTATCAAAAAACAAACCAATCATACTCAACAAGAGTGTGTGTGTGTGTGTGTGTGTGTGTGAGAAACTGACAACAGCTGAGAAAGGGACAGCTCTAATTCAACCAGACTTTTTTCTTTGTTTATTACAAGAATATTGATTATATTTTTGGTTTGCACTGAAACATGAAAATAAAATGTTGGGGTGTCTTTTACACTAATTTGGTTGAACTGGCATCACAACCACTCAGCCCAAACACATTCACTCATCCAGTAATCCACACATTAACATAATGCAAAACTCCACATTAAACAGAATTACCGACACATCAGCCGACAGAACACAAACAAGCATTCACATGTGACCAAGTTCATTAACTTGTGCGATGACTACATCCAGTATACACACAAATTAGTTCAAACACGCACATACACACACACACTACTGTAAGGGCATTTCCATGTTCAGGTATTGATATTGGATAAAAAAATAAAACAGGATTTGAAAACACCATCTGTTTCATATTGGTCATATACACTGTGAACATTACATGACACACATAATTGTTGTTCAACAGATCACTTAAAAGCACTTGCCGACTGGCTAACCTGGTTAATGAAGGAGAGAATATAAATATTGAAACTGGTGTCTTGAATTCTTGATGAAAAACTATGACTTCAGTATACTGAATACGTCTACCTGTATCTTATTATAGTTAGACACGGGCTCCCCCTCACTAGATTTGATGATCTGATCTGAAAGACTCAGGTTTGCAACGTATACATGATGCAAGATTAATTTTTTTTAATCCACAGGCCAAATGGTTTCTGAATGTTCACATTTTTACCAGCCTCTCAGTAGATTACCATTGTTTTTTGTTGTATTTTTTGGCTAGTGAGTGAAGCAAGCAGTCATTTGAATATTTTTTCAGCGTTTGGCTGGTGGCTGAAACTAATTTTGTGTCCTGAACTTAAAAATAGAAAACACAAATCAGTTTCCTTTTCTGAGGAGCCTTAGATAACAACAGCTACCTTCATGTTTTTGTCTGCCAGGTAAACTGAAATATGAGCATCAAAGGATGTTCATAATGATGGATCATTTTTGAAGGAATCTGAGTGTTAGCCAAAAGTACCCCCCAGACATTACTATCATCAAAGATGTTCGTTAGTGTTTCCCAAATCAGTGATTTATCTCTGCTGGTAAACTGAATCTTGTTCCCAGTTCAGGGGACGAGACAGCAGGATGAAGACTGGTGCAGTGGGACAGCTGTCTTTTGTTATTATTTAGCCCTGTAAGTCACTCAGGCTTCATTTCCCAAACGTCTAGCTGGCTGTCTGACAGGAAACACTCCATCATTAAAATAATCTTGTTATGAGGTAAGCGAGAGCACAACTGCGTCTCCAAATCAAATGATATGAGTCCCACAGTGCCGGTTCTCTCCATGCAGTAGGACTAAAATGTTACAATATACTCAGAGTATTAGAAACATTTGTTATTCCACTGCTGTGCGGCTGCTATCAGAAGCAAGCTGAGCCCTTCTATGATCAAGTTAATGAATACAGTACATTAGTAATAACTGCACATCCTGAGGCAACAAGACGACACCCTGGTGTGAGTGTTCACACAGATGAGATGTCAGTTCCAGTAGAGTTTCTCTCGTCATCTGTTGTCACAGCCAGGAGTTCAGACAGTTCTCAGCACTCTATGTGTGTCAGTTACCAGTCAAAGTCAGTCTTGGTCTGCCTCAGTTGTCCTTCGCTAGGTAACCCATGTTTGCGTTGGTGAGGAAGTCACAGGTGGGGACAATACACACCGCCTGGTGGATGTTCGTGGCTGTGATCTCTCTTGGAGCCCTGCAAACCCCACCAACATGTAACGGCATTAAGAAACTGAGGAAAGCTCGACACATGAGAAATATGTTTCAGACATCCTGGGACATCAGCGCCCTGCTGTCTTACATAGTGTAAATGGCCAAAACTACTTTACAGGGTAGGACTGCAGAGTTTACTCATTTCTAATTAGACAAAAGATGGTGATAAAGCTGACAGATGTTGCCAGTATTCCAGATGTGTTTGTAAAAAACAAAAGCTTTGGCCAATGCTTTTTACTGGGTATAATTAAAGCCGTTATAGCTGAACTTATAAACATAACATATCAAATGTATTTGGAAAGTAATCATGTTGGGGTTTATCACTCCAACAACAGGAAACACAGCATTTGTTGGGAACTATTTTCAGTGGCGGATTCATACACATTTATTGCTCTAAAGAGTACTTAGTGTATGTGAGCTTGACTCAAAGTAAACTACAGCATCTGTGTTAATGGTAATGAAGGAACATTGTTTTTAATATTTTTTGGGAAAACAATGGAGGTCTACAGCACAGAGGCATAAACTATATCAGGTTTTGAATATATTAACAATGTTTGTCAATTCATTGTTGGGTTTGGAGTTTTCAATGATAAAAAACAAACAAACAGTTTAAACACATATATTTAAAGCACCTAATTTGACAGACTATGTTCCATATGGTGTAAAAACATAAGAAACAATTAAATTAAATGAAAGACTTATTATAAAATAAATATTCAGTAAGTAGTTTATTGATGTTTTTGTTGTCCAGTATAAGATGAGTAGTTTAGATGAGTTCTAGATGTGACATATGAATGTAAAAATGGAGCACTAAGCAGGTTGCATGTCAGAGTGAAAAAAAACAAAAAAACAGAGGCTGACCTGTTCTGAGGGGATTTGGCGTAGGCCCCAGCCAGAGCTTCTCTCAGGATGTCACTGGCAAACTGCTCTGTAGCCTGCAGTACACACACAGACACACACACACCATTAGTCACAGAGAAACCCACTCTCTCCACTCTCACATACAGTACAAGGTGAAAAATGCAATAATGTGAGGGTGTTCATCTCATGCATACTGCATCTACTTTTTTCTTTTCTTTTCGGCCTGTATAGCGACTGACCTTCAGAATCATGGCTTCAACTACTGGAGCGAACAGATTCTTCTCCACCTCAACCGGTTGGAAGGTTACCCCGATCTGAAAGACACAAAGAAGTCGTCATTTAAAGCTGGAGAAAGTAGCGCAGCTTTCGTAGTTAATAAAAGCAGCATTCTAGACGTTTTTAGTTTGTTAAATTGATCAATGCTTTCTGTATTTACAGGATGTTTTCATACAGTAATGTAAAACAAACGTAATATACTAGTAATTACAACAATGAAGTTCATTCTTTAGACCTGCTGAGCTGTTTCACTGACAAACTGGGCGGACACGCAGGGACCCAGGAAGAACTTGGGCTCTGCGTCGGCCTCCTGCTCCTCCTCTTTGACCTTTAGTTTCTGGCAGGGTGGAGTCACAGTGATGATGTCCACTATTTCATCATTGGCCTCCTCTGGTTCAGTCTTCAGCAGAGCTTGCATCTGCTCCAGCCGCACCATCAGCTCATCGCAGCTACTCAGAGTTGACGGGCACTCTGTGGAAAGATTCACATGTACACTTAACACATCATTTCACACACAGCAGCAGCAGGAGCAGAAACAGTAACTGCAGCAGTATTTCACTCAAATTGAAAAAGCTGCGTGATATGTGGTTGTGTGTTTAAAGGAGATTACTTTGGTACAATGTTGGCTCATTTTACCAGTTCCAATAATCTGACAAATATAAATCAAGATATTTGTGTGAGAGGGAGGGAGACGAGAATACAAACACAACACAAATTATTATATATTATTGTCTGGCTCAGGCAAGTGTGTGACTCATTCAGCTAAGCAGCTTTGTCTCTCACCCTTTACAGACAAAAGACTGAATTAATGAGAACTCCCTGTAAATAACATGGTTGAACAAAAACACAGAGGCTGCGCACTAGCTGCCCTCACACACTGGTGGACGGCAAACACATAACTTGACCAACTGGTAACTGTAGAAGCACTACACCCACACTGCACAGCCTGGAACACTGAAGGCAAAATATTGATTCATTTTGAGCTGCTGAAAACAGAAAAGAGTCGACAGTGAAATCGCAAAAACAAGCTTATGTAAATGATGCCCCTGCAGCAGTAACGTACCAAAATGCGCACAGAAACTCACCAGGCTCGTTGTCAATCTGTGTGAGAATGTCCTCAATAGACTCATCGTCATTCTTGCGTTGGGGTTCGGGATCAGGTGGCGTGTAGCCCCTCTGTCGGCACCACTGCACCACCTCTCTGGTCTTTGGGGGAGTAAGGGCCTGCAGGCGAGGCGAGTGGTCCAACACATCCTGGACAAGCCGCTTCACTGCCACCGCTCGCTGAAGCTAAACAGTACATAACATTTTGTGACTGGAAAGCTTCGATCAACACACACACACACACACACACACACACACATATATATATATATAGATAGATAGATAGATTTAATTTATTAATCCCAGAGGGGAAATTTAAAATGTCCAAGCAGCAATACCGCAATAGTGCACAAACATGGCACAAAGACAACAAACATAGAAATCACACAAAATACCATACATATATATATATATATGTAACACACGCACACACACATATATATATATATATATTTATGTGTGTGTGTGTACATATATATATACATATATATATACATATATATATACATATATATATATACACACAGACACACACACACACACACACACACATACACAATCTCTGTACAGTGCAGTTTAAGCTACCAAGCAGTCGACCTTCCTTCCAGTCCTGCTCCATAATTAAAGTACTGACCCACACCTGTGCTCGTCTGAGAGCCTTTTATAGCAGTAGAGAAAGAGATCAACGCATTAGGAAGAGATGAAAGGAAACGACCGGGAAGAGATACACATTTGACCAGATAGATAGGACGACATGAGGCAAGCAGAAAGCTCGCTGAGTCAGGGGTCCAGCACTGAGCCCCAAGAAAGATTAGACAGACAACGAAACTGCAAACAATGCAAATTATCACTGACATTACAGAGGCCCTCACCCTGGAACCGGGAGTGTAAGAACTTGTTAGCAGGTCCTCTCACTCTGAGATATGAATGGGATTAAATTAAACCTTTATCTCAGGAAACAGTACTTAAATGTGTTCAATATAACACTTTATCCTGGGACAATACAAGACTCTGCTTTTTCTTTTTGTCAGCACAGTAAAGACACAAGTTAATGTGTGCATCACAATATTTGGATGATATGGTGAGAAACTGTAAAGCTATTTGAACTAGGGAGGGCATTTGAATAAATTTCCTTGATCGATCATCAGGAAAATTAACGATCAATTATCGATTAATCATTATTTTTTTACCTTAAAAATGCCATGAATACACAAAATACACATTTCTCCTCAATGAAATCTTTATTCCAATAACTTTTAGTCCAACAACAATCGTCTTAGACACGGCAGTTAAAGTTCAACTGTTTAACAAAAAATATACGTGGCGCTTGTAAAAGCAGCTGAGTCCGAGGCTCCGAGCCAAACCTCTTCTCATATCAATCGCTACGGCGCTCTTAAACACAATTGAGCCTCTCTTAGAAACACTTCCAAAAAACAATTAAATCTTATAAAAACTTAATCAAAAAACAGAATATTACTCCAGACTGACAGTTTTTGCCAAAATATAATGTTGAACGATTCCAAAATGCACCCAGCCGAGCCAAGAGAGAAAGAGGGAGAGTGAGTGAGAGAGATAGTGTTACTTCACAATCCTGCTTATTTATCTAGAGCCTCATAAAACAACCAGAGTAACTCACCTAAAGGCCACAGTGGAGACTGTCCACTCTTAACAAAGAAACTCCATCCTACTGATTCTTGTTGAGGAAGATTAGCATGATAGCATTTTAGCATGCTCAGGGATTGTTGCGCTTACTTGGCCAGCCTGGGTAGCCTGGCTACGGTGCAGGGTTAACAATGAACTCCATCATTTTTTAGTTTGAAAAGGTCCCACACCAAAGTTGGCCTTGACCTTTTCATGTTTACGTTTGGTATCTACCGCAGCTCGTAGGTAGCTGAGCCGTTATCCGTGTCAAATATTGTCCTCGTTGGTAAGATATCTCATTGCTGCCACATAGTGAAATTCACTCTGCATTGCTTCAAGACTCACACTATGCAACACAACCTCTATTCGATACCAGCGTTTGATCGATAAAAAATTCACGTTATCAACAAAATTCTTAACGATCAATTATCGATTAATCATGCCCATCCCTAATTTGAACCATTAAAGAGCTAATTACCCAACAAAATAATTTCCACAACTAATTAGATTTCCACTGTTTTGGCTGTATATACAGTGCTGTGAAAAAGTATTTGCCCCCTTACGGATTACCTATTTTTTTGCACATTTGGCACACTTAAATGTTCCAGATCATCAAACAAATTCTAATATCAGACAAAGACAACCCAAGTAAAAACAAAATGCAGTTTTTAAATGATGATTTCATTTATTAAGGGAAAAAAACTATCCAAATCAACCTGGGCCTATGTGAAAAAGTAATTGCCCCCCCTTGTCAAATCATGAATTAACTGTGATTAACCACATTTTTTGGAAAGCTGAGTTCAATTTCACTAGCCACACCCAGGCCTGATTACTGCCAGACCTGTACAATCAAGAAATCACTTAAATAGAACCTGTCTGACAACATGAAGTAGGCTAAAAGATCTCAAAAAGCCACATATCATGCCGCGATCTAAAGAAATCAAAATGAGAAACAAAGTAATTGACATTTATCAGTCTGAAAAGGGTTACAAAGCCATTTCTAAGGCTTTGGCACTCCAGCGAACCACTGTGAGAGCCATTATCCACAAATGGAGAAAACATGGAACAGTGGCGAACCTTCCCAGGAGTGGCCGGCCTACCAAAATTACTCCAAGAGCGCATCGACGACTCATCCAGGATTCACAAAAGAACCCAGAACAACATCTAAAGAACTGCAGGCCTCACTTGCCTCAGTTAAGGTCAGTGTTCATGATTCTACCGTAAGAAAGAGACTGGGCAGAAATGGCATCCATGGTAGAGTTCCAAGGTGAAAACCACTGCTGACCAAAAAGAACACAAAGGCTCGTCTGGAAGGTGTGTGTCCCGTTACATCTGGCGCTAAACTAACACAGTATTTGATATAAAGAACATGATACCAACAGTCAAACATGGTGGTGGTAGTGCGATGGTCTGGGGCTGCTTTACTGCTTCAGGGCCTGGACAACTTGCTGTGACTAATGCTCTCTATCAAAAAATCTTGAAGGAGAATGTCCGGCCATCAGTTCGTGACTTGAAGCTCAAGCGCACTTGGGTTATGCAGCAGGACAATGATCCGAAGCACACCAGCAAGCCCACCTCTGAATGGCTAAAAAAAAAAAAAAAAAAATTAAGGTTTTGGAGTGGCCTAGTCAAAGTCCGGACCTGAATCCAATCGAGATGTTGTGGCATGACCTTAAACGGGCTGTTCATGCTCGAAAACACTCCAATGATGCTGGATTAAAGCAGTTCTGCAAAGAAGAATGGGCCAAAATTCCTCCACAGCGATGTGAAAGACTCATTGCTAGTTATCGCAAACGCTTGATTGCAGTTGTTGCAGCAATAGGTGGCCCAACCAGTTATTAAGTTAAGGGGGCAATTACTTTTTCACATTGGTGATATAGGTTTTGAATAATTATTTACTTTAAATAAATGGAATGATCATTTAAAAGCTCCATTTTATGTTCACTCTTATTGTCTTTTTCTTAAATTAAAGTTTCTTTGATGATGTGAAACATGTAAGTGTGACAAAAAAGCAAAAACAGAAGAAATTCGGTAGGGGGCAAATACTTTTTCACAGCACTGTATATCTGTGTCTCTCTGTCACACACACAGACACAGACACAGACACACACACACAACACACACACACACACACACAGCAAGAAGTTACCTCTGATGCCCTGCGCTTTCCAATAGTCCAGGAATAATACTGTTCTGTCGAAGTGGCGCAGAATGGATGAGAGTCTTCAGCTACACAAACAAACAAAACAAAACAAACATTAAACAGCTTGACAAATTCAGCCCATTTGCTTTCACTTCGTTTTTATATATGGAGTTGTTTGTTAAAACTTGGAAAAAAACGTTGGAAAAACTCACTCTTATCTGGCACAATTAGAGGGAACTTCTTCACCACAGCTGTCAGCAGCTGCATCATGGTCTCTATGTGCTCCGTGCTGAGGAGAAAGCAATTCATATTCAAGTGTTTATGAGATGGCTTTAATAAATTAATCTCCACTAATTATCAGAGAGAAGTTAGTTCAGCAAGTTAAAAATGGAGACGTTAGCACTGAAGTAGTGTTAAAAAAAAAAAAAAAGTGTCTCTGCACTTGCACTTTTCCTCCTAACAGACAATATGTTATTTTTCTATCTGGGAATCAATCAACGCAAGTCAAAGGAGCATTATTACTCATCCATACTTGATGAGGTCATGTGATGAATTATCTGCCCCTTGCTCCTGCTTGACTATGGTAGCTGCAGTAGGAACATGGACAGACGTGGGGACAGGAGCAGTCACTGGGGGTGATGGACCAGCTGTGACAGCTGTGCCAGCACCTGGCTCTGTCTTCACTGAGGCAGCAGAGAGAGAAACAGCAGAAAACCAAGTGTGAGAGAAAGATTAATTTCATTTAAGCAAGATTATTAGTTTGTGGTGAAGAAGTACTGGTAATGGTACTGTATAAAAAGGAGTTAGCAAAATAAGGTACTGATTCAATTACAAAACATAGGTATCATATTGGCACCGAGTGACAAAATTGACTTTTTCCTTTATCTTTATTGTTTTCAATACCCAACCCTGAATATGACAGAATGAAAGAAAACTGAGATTGTGAATAAAAGATTGAAGGAATCAGAGAAGGTGGGAGACTGGGTGGAGTGGGGATGGACCCCTCTCACCTTGTGCCAGAGGCAGGGCAAGGGAGGGGGAGGCCTGGCTGGCAGGACTTGGAGAGGCTCCAGCTCCAGCTGCTCCAGGAGTGGTGGAGGAGGAGGAGGAGGAGGAAGGAGTACTGGAGACTGGGCCTTTAGACACCACTTCACATAGAAAAAAACACACATGCACAATATGGATCAATAGCCCATTAGATAACTGGGCTTTATAGTTGGATGAAATATGAGAAGGAAGAAGATGAGCCTTACTGAAACTGTTGACTACAGAAAGAGAGAGAGATCGGTGTGTTTCAGTACCTCTGTAGTCACATGTATTGTCAAAATGAACTGTGTACAAGGACAAACTGAGTAAAGCCGCTGTTGCGCTACTATACGCTAACACTGTTAGAATTATTTGAGAGATCATTTGGGAGAACAATGTGTTTCGTTTTTACATTTGTTCTTCAGAAACTTGCTATACAAAATATAACACACCAACAAAGTGAATCCGTCTCAGTGCAGATTCATGTTTTATTCAAATATCACTGCTGCTGCTTTTATCCACTTTGAGAACTGATTCATATTTTGAGGGTGAGCACCCAGGTTTTCTATCTGGAGTGCACACGTTGTCTTTTTTTTGTCACAAAAGATACCTTACCTTTCCCAACAGGCATTAGTATGGTCTGCAGCCCTCCAGACCCGGTGCCAACCCCCAGCTGCTTGAGCTGGTTGGCAGGGATAGTCAAGACTGTCTGCTGAGAGCTGGAACCTCCAGAGTGGATCTTCAGCATACCTGGACAAAGGCAGGATGGAAGGCAGTTTTGGCAGGACCTATACTATATTTCTTCAAATAATTCAACTTGTACATAATTTCAAACCAACTAACATATGCAGTTGCTTTCTCTCTGCCTACCTGAGAGAGTTGCACCTGTCTTCCCTCCTCCTGCTGCCATCCCGCTGACCAGTGAGGCTGCAGTGACCAATGACGTGCCACTGCTTTTGGGCACACCCACCACAGTCCCCACCCCTGCACCCTTGGACATGCTGAGGACCGGCATGTTGGTGATGCCTTTGGAAACTGTTACTACAGCGCCAGCTGAGGCAGCAGCACTTTTTGTCATTGTGGCAGAGTTACCAGCACCCTTGACCAAGGTGGCCACAGCAGTCTTAGACAGGCTGCCGCCGGCAGCAGCACTGGCATTCTTTGCTGCACTGATTACTGCTGCTTGGTTGGCTGCCACCAGGAGCGAGTGGTGCTGAGAGGCAGACTTCCCGCCATCAGCAGCCTGCATGAACAAATAAAAACCCAGCTGTTAATGAGGAAATAAACAGGATCATATAATATGTGTAGTATAATTAGATGTGCCTTCAACTTTTACAGCTGGGTGTAATATCTGGATAACATTTTGCATAATGAGTAGGTCAGTCAACTACAAAAGTCAGCATGGAGTCCTAATCTGTGATACTACTCTGATAAAAAACTGCTACTATAGTGTGTATATCATTTTTTCATGTACCATCACCAGTGATCAAGTAAAAAATGTCTGAATGTGCAAATTAATTAAAAAACAATTTATGGTTGACAACTATTTTTCTCTACCAATTATTTTCCTCTTATACACTTTGTGAAGGCGAGACACTGAAAAACGTTTTATGGTGCTGCACATCTCACCTCCTCTTCCTCACATATGGACACATCAATTATTTATGTGACAACAGTATTTACAAATTCACCCTGGTGCTTAGAAGTGAGAGAGGGGGGTGCTGCTAAATGAAATTCTCAGTAATTGGACTTTGTTCACTCTTTGCTCTGCTCATGTTTGTTTTCCAGTGTCGTGCAACTCCCAGAGAGAGCTGTGCCGATCAGGTCACTGGTTTTATGGAATTCTCAAAGACAAAGAGTCCATTTCTATTCAAATGAAGTCCTCATAATTCAATTAACAATCTAGAAAAAGCAGTTTTTCTGAAACAAGAAAAGCCACTATGTCTTGCTCTTTTATGTTCTCCAAATCAGTGAGTTTGTTTTTCTCAGTTTGTTACATACTGTACATATTAGTTTTTGTGTGTTGGAAGCCTTCTTGTGTTTTTGTTCCATTTCTCAAGTTAATTAGCCCCTCGCCATTAACTCTGAAACTGTAATCACCCCAACCCAGACCACTGCTGATGGACTGCTCAGGGCTCTTCACACACAATTTAAATTCTGCTCTTTCTGACAAATAAACCAGTGGTGTTGCTACTGCACTCACACTAAATTCATCAGTCCAGCCTCAATGTATTTAAACTGCGACAGCAAATTCTGCATCATAGGGAACATTTAAATGTACAATGAAAATTCAACCAAGATTATTCCTTATTCAAAAGCATTGTGCAATTTGTCATGTCAAGGCCTGTTGAACTGTATGTACTTCATTTCACAATAAAAACAATAATTAAATGACACAAAGTATTAATTCTAACTGGAGAATCAGATTTTTTTTTAAACAGTATTTACTGAATTTGGTAGAAATCTGAATAGTTTGGAAACTTGGGATGCTTGAACACAGTTTCCAAGAAATATTTTAAATCAGTTACTAGATAACTGCTGCTTGACATGGCAGCTGTCAGGCAGAATAAAGGAGAAAAATATGAGGGCTGTAAAACTGGCCTGCTGCTGGCCGGCTGCAGTCGCAGTGATGACAGAACTGGGGGTGGAGCTAGCGGCAGTGATGACTCCTCCTGTCATCCTCAATGTGGTTGTCCCTGGCTTGGACAAGTGTCCGGCTGCCGCTGCTGTTACTGTCTTGACAGAGCCATCAGACAACTTAACTTGTGCACCCTGGGAGCCTCCCACCACCTGTCAATCATAGACAAAGAGCATCTAGACATGAACAAACTAAAACTGTTAGAAAATCAAAGCACAGTGAATCAACACCAAATTCTAATTTTATTTTTATATCCAGAGTCCAGACATTGACAACCTGTTGTGCACTACACTCCAAAGATTTCCCACATAAAACAAATTTCAAGGTCTGCCTATTTTCATCTGCGTAACATTTCAAAAATCAGACATATTCTGTCTCAAAATGATGCTGAAAAACTAATCCATGCATTTGTTACTTCAAGGCTGGATTATTGTAATTCATTATTATCAGGCTGTCCTAATAAATCTCTAAAGACTCTCCAACTGGTCCAGAATGCAGCTGCACGCGTTCTGCCAAAAACTAGAAAGAGAAGTCACATTACTCCTATTTTAGCTTCACTGCATTGGCTTCCCGTAAAATCAAGAATAGAATTTAAAATCCTTCTCCTCACTTTTAAAGCTCTTAATGGTCAGGCTCCATCATATCTTAAAGAGCTTATAGTACCTTATGTACCTACCAGAACACTGCGCTCCCATAACGCAGGCCTACTTGTGGTTCCTAGTATCTCTAAAAGTAGAATGGGAGGCAGAGCCTTCAGTTATCAGGCTCCTCTCCTGTGGAACCATCTCCCAGATTCGGTCCGGAGGGCAGACACCCTCTCTACTTTTAAGAGTAGGCTTAAAACTTTCCTTTTTGATAGAGCTTATAGTTAGCCAGCTCCTAGTTTATGCTGCTATAGGCTTAGACTGCCGGGGGACTCCTACCTCCATGATGCACTGAGCTCCTCTCTCCTCCTCTCTCTTTCTCTATCCATCCATCTATATCCAATAACATTCATGTACTATTAATGCATTCAGTAACCTACACTTCTTCCCCGGCGTTGTCTGTGCTTTCTCGTCTCACAGGCAATCTGGGCCTGTAGACGTCCGGATGACAGATTCCAGTCCCGGACCTTCTAGCTTCAATGTTTATTTTCTATGTGCTTCTCTCTCTCTCCTATTCTTGCTCTCTCTCCCCTCTACCCCAACCGGTCGAGGCAGATGGCCGCCCACTTTGAGCCTGGTTCTGCCTGAGGTTTCTTCCTGTTAAAAGGGAGTTTTTTCTTGCCATTGTCGCTAAGTGCTTGCTCATGTGGGAATGTTGGGTCTCTTTAAAATTAAAACCTGAAGAGTTCGGTTTAGAACCTGCTCTATGTGTAAAGTGCCTTGAGATAACTTTGTTGTGATTTGGCGCTATACAAATAAAGATTGATTGATTGATTGAAAGACCTGCCAGTTAATATCAAACAAGGCTTGCAGCTCTTGACTCTATCAAACCTGGGCTAGTGAAACCGTAAAGAGTGGTAAACACTTCCGCATCCACTAGTATCAGGCACTGCAGAGGTCACAGTAAACTTATGCCCTCAGTCTTGTTTCCTATACTGACCTGAGCCAGAATAGCCGCCTTCTGTCCAGCTGTCACCCGGATGGCCTGCTGGGTAACAGTTGCTTGAGATGATGCTGCATGACCTGTCGAACTAGAACCCCCCTGCTTCCCTGAGCCCTGCGCTGGCTGGCCAACCAGAAAGGTGCCCTGGGTAAAATGGACAGAAGGGTTAGAGCCTGGGATCAGGATCCCACAAAACATTACAGTGATAAAATTAATGGAGATGTCATCCTTTAAATCCAGCTCAATTGGAAGCAGGGTGCAGCTCTGAGCTTGATTTCAAGCTCTGAGCTAAGATGATCATAAAACCTGTATAATGCAGTGCTCTACATTAGGATTCCTTTTATAATGTACACGGTGTGGTAATTTTATTGTGTCAAGTGTTTCATCTCTTTACATAAGCATACAGAATATTTAATCAGTCTTCTTAAAAAATTAAGCTATTAGGGTGATGAACTAGTTTAAGAGCGTTCTTAGTAGTCACACTTGGAGAAAACTTTAAAGATTGATCGTTATTAGGAAACAAGGCCCAGATAGTTACATTAAATGTAGGAGGAAACTTCTTGAGCCAGCTTTCATTATATGCTGCTGGCAAAATGCACAGACATCACTGGTCTAAAACGTGCTGCAGAATCAATGCTGCTGTAATTAATGTGTCTAATTAAGGACATGCCAAGCTCTAGCTGTGTACTAGAATACAAAAATCTGAGATCTACCCAGGAAAGAAATCCTATTTGTAACCATGCATACAAGTCCTATAATGCTGTAAGGGCATAAAATCCAAAAGGAGGTTTTAAATTAATTGTGGCCATGAAAACTGGATGGTTGATGTGCAGAGCATCTAAGTTTCCCCACAGACTTTGATGAAAATACTTCAAACACTCCTTAAAACTTGCAATGGCAACCAAATAGTGATGCTCTAACAAGCAAAAATGAGAATCCACACAAAACACAAAAGACATAAGAAAGGACCATACTACACTAAAGTATTTCTGTGAGGTTTGTATTATGATCTAAATGTGTTTCTACCCACCTGCGGGGTCTGTTTAAGGATATAGGATGTGTAGGAGAGGTTGGAAGGCAGACTGCTTGAAGAGGAAGAGGAGGAGGTCTGAGATCCCCCAGCGCCTGCTGACGAGCTGCTCTGAGACTGCTGACCTAAATTACAGACAGCCACATACACATCAGTCTCAAATCTGATCAACAACTTTGTTATTCTCTCTTCCAAATTACAGATTATCTCTCATGCACTCATTTCAGTAATTTCAAATAAACACAAGCATATTCTACTTAGACAAATGGTTTTTGAAGCAGAATAATACTGTTTTTTCTCTTACCTACAGTGCTATTTCTACATCTACATTACTTTGGTGTGACTTGCGGAGCTTTGGAGATTTTGTTCAAAGAGATGTGTGTGTTCTCCTGAAGACAACCAAACTGGATGGCACTTGGTTTGTGAAGCTCAAAGTACAAAAAAGATAAATTTGAAAAACAGCAATGTCTCTTTCCAAAAACCATGACCTGGTTACTCAAGATAATCAGCATACCTTGTGAGCAGTTTCATGTTGGAACTATTTTCTTTCTACCAAACATCTCACCATGCAGAAGGAAGCATGCATCTACTTTACTCAATTGGTGTAGTTTGGTGTAAAGAAAATAGTTCTTACATGTAACTGCTCACAACAAGTTCCATCCAGTTTTATTGTATTTGAGAGAAGGCAGACATTTCTATGGCTGATATCGCCAATACCCGGCAACCAGAGGTAAAATATGTATTTTTATTTTGTGGGGTGAACTGTCCCTTGAAGCTCAATACAGTCGGACAGGAAATGTGCAGTGATGTGGGATTCTAGCTCGCAGTGCGCTGCAAGTATGATGACTGACTCATTGTCCATAAGATAGAGTAGCAGTCACAATCTCTAACTATATGCCTTTGAGTCAGAGTCACTTCAGAAGTGGGTTTTATAAAGTTGCTGTTTCTAAACGTTAGCAGGGAGCAAAAACATTTTTAATACAACTGTCTTTAACTTGAGGGGAGGAGGAAAATGTCAGGGCAAAAGGCTTTCAGCTGGGACACTAACCCTGGATTCTGAGTCACCTACACAATCATGTACTAGTTTTACTTTATACCAAAACAGTTCCCAAAGCTACCAATCTCAAACTTCCACAAAAGAGATCATTTCCACACTTAAGACCATATAGTCTTAAATTAAAGAGTATGTTTTTTCTAGAAAATTGGATTTTTACATTTCTGTATCCACAACAGCAGATGAATGCTTGAATTGAACGAGTAGCTGTCATTGTTACAGGACTGTCTGTAATCTTAATGTAGCTAAACTACTACCTTTCTGTCTGTAGCATGAGAGGACGTGAGCCCAACTCACCCTGTAGGAACAGCACATGCACAACAGTTTACATGCTTTACTGTTACAGAGGAAATTGTCTTGTGACTTTACTGCAAAATCAAACTCATCATCAACTGCCGAAAGACAGAGATGTACAATGTCACATAGTGTCCTATTAAAAGTTCTTGTCTTCCAAGAAGACTTGAGATTGAGAAACAGAATGAATGAAAGAAGAAAGGGGGCATGGCTAAATTCCTATTAAATGAGACACTGAGTCTCAGATCTTTTTCCAGTGTTTCAAATGGAGTAAATGATCCTCAACATGTCTTACCTGCACTGGAGGCTCTGAGGATTGCTCCCTGTGGGATGAGAAGCAGCTTGCCCTTCCCTGAGGGGTTCTTACTGTTGGTGGTCAGGTAGAGCTTGGTGCCCGGAGGCAAGTTGGCCAGATTAGCCAGGTTGTTGGCAGGCAGCTGTAGTGTAGCCATCACTAACAAAATAAACAGAAAGAAAAAATAATTATTCATCCACACCTGAAAATGTACTGCAAATGTTGGCGGAAAAAACTGTTTTTGATATAAAAGAGTGATATTTTTTCTTGCCGGGACCTTAGTGTAGAGTAGTAGTATTAAAAGCTTATGTATTCTACAAGCTATAAGCCTTTTAATCAGACAATAATGGCCTCATGCAAGAACTACTCGAACAAGGTGATTGGCTCTTTAATCGCACTTACAAGTGATTTCACAGAATTTATGGCATCATCAATTTTTCTCAAACTCCGAATTTCAGTAATTAACTATATAATTCAGTATAAGAATGTGAGAACATTTTCACTTCATTTGCATGAGACCCAATCACTTTTTCAAATAATAAAGTAAATATTAAAATAAGTGTGTGTGTATGTGTGTGTGAACCCTGACCTCCACTCTTGCCACTTGAACCACCAGCCGCCTTGGCAGCAGCCTGCTGACCAGAGATGCTGCTGGCTCCACTGACGATAGCTTTTGCAACTCCCTGAGCCAAAACCTGTTTCCCACCCATCACCTTAGAGGTGGAGGGGTTGCCCTTGGCGACCAGAATCTGTCCACTGCTGATAGCCACCTGTTTGACTGCAGACTGAAGTGTTGAGCTGACCGGGATACCCAACATCTAGAAATAGGAACAGTTCCAATACAGTGTTTGAATGAGTAATGTTTGACAATACACTTGTATCACTACTGACGTGTAACAGACTGATGTGCTTCTGTGCAAGTGTGTGTTTATTTGCAGGTGACCTTGCTAGTTGTGGCCCCTGCGGCCCCTCCTGCCTGTTTCTGGGCCGACATGGAAATCATGTGACCTCCCTTCACTGCGACAAACTGGTGTGATGCTGTCGCGGCAGGTTGCTGCTGGTTGGTTACTGTGGAAACCATCTGCTGCTGCTGTGTTGAAACTTCCCCCGGCTCCTGCTTGATAATAACCTGCACAAGAAATGAGTGCACATGAGGAGAAATATGGTAACAGAAAGGCCACAGTGCCTTGAAATCTCAACAGGTTGTAGATACTGCAGCTGTTTGTATTTGGTGTAAATGTTACTCTCTCTGATTACTATGATACATCTTGACTCTAAAACAATATACCTTATTCATTTTCGGTCATGCTATAGATAGCAGGGAAGTGTTAAGTGATTTGTTGCTTAAAACAGATTTTTGAAGTCAGCATCATCATTTATTAATCAAGGAAATGCTTTTATATTCCCCATCTGTCTCCTCTGCCCCAGCTTTTAGTACAACAGCAGATGCCAGCCGGCTGCAACAGAGAAAACTGTAGAATATAAGCCAATGACGTGTGTCACTGTGATAAAACAGAGATTTTAAGTGAAGCTGTATCTAATTCTTTGTGGATGCTGATGAGATGATGAGCATGTGGTAGTAGGAGGATATTACAGCAGTGTATTGACACTTTGTGTGCAAGAGTGAAACAGAACCATGCAATTCTCGCTGCAATTCTCGCTGCAAAGCCCCCCCCCCCCCCCCCATCTTCAGAGTGTTGTCCTATTTAAACAGCTTGCCAATGTACTCACAACTGCTGAAGATAGCACCCAGGCCTACTATTAATATCACACTGCTTTGTTAAAGACACAGATACTACAGGGACAGACTATCTTCACATTGAGGGTGAAAGATCAGTAAAAAGAAATGTTTTAATTCATATGAATTCATTTTTTTAGTGACACCATCAAGACTCTATTAACTCACCTTCACCCCTGATGAGAGGAAGGTTCCCGTGTGAACTTTGGGGGCTGGGGATCGAGTGCCTTGAGCAGCAGACTGTTTGGCTGAGGGGCTTCCTGTGGAGTAATATGCACATAAACACACACACAATCAGTCATGGAAGAGAGGACTGCATTGGTGATGGTTCACTGCAGCTCCTGTTATCTTTTCAAAAAACATCAAGGCCACTGTGGTGAGAGGAGCAGTTTCTTGTCAGGGTTACTCCATCTATGTGTTAAAACTGCCCTGCATTTCCTCTGCACTGCTCGCCTCCTCACAGAGCCGAGCAGTGCTACAGTTTTGTTCTTTACTTACTGCATCAAAATTTGTTTTAACCCAAAATTGGCAAATCAGCCACGACACCCACATCAACCTCATCCAGCTTGATAAAACATTACTTAGCAGCATTCCAACTTTGCTGCCAGATCTGGTTGAGCTGTGCATTTGTGGAAGAAGTGTGGGAGTAGCGGAGTGGGCGAGAAAGTGTGAGCAATCTTGGGGAAAGAGCACCGAAGTGTAATTTGAATTGACGCTGCTGATGCGAGGAAGTAAACGCAACAGCCTTGGTGATGTGAGATGACGCTGCTGCTCCATGTTGGGGAGATGCTGACTAAAAAGGGTGCAAACTTGCTCTGACTGACAGTTAAATATCATCTTGGCAGAAAATGGCACACTTTGATGTGAGTATGGGGTCTCAGCCAATTTCCACCATCCTCCTAATCTGGCCATGAAACACCGCAGCTCAGTCGCCATGGCAACCTCACATCCAGCAACCATCCTGCTGGCTCACCACACGTCATACTTTATGAGTGCAAAACAGGGACAAGAGAGAGACAACGGGATAGAAAAAAATACAGACAGAAGTGAGGGAGTGCAATGAGCTAGATAAGAAAGTACAAGGGGTAAAAGGAGGACAAACAAGAAAAAAAGTACAAAAAAAGAGAGAGGGAGAAAGGGGGAGTCTAGGGAGTGTTGTTCATCATCTGTTCTGCTATAGACTACATTCTTCACAGCCATTTTTATATTCTATGTGGGCGGCTCAGACACTGCTTCTCGATTTCACTGCAGGTCCACTTCCGATTTCAAGCACCACTTTGACAGTAAGTAGGAGATGTGTACCTGTGGAGGCGGTGGATGAGGAAGCCATGCCAATCACCTGGCCTGGCTTGTCAACAATGATATAAGGGTTGTTAAGCACTGAGGAAGAGCTCTGCTTGCTGTGGACGGGGGTGGAGGTGGTGGGTGTGCGAGGAAGCGGTGAGTGGCTTGGGGTAGAGATGGGTGACCCTGTGGGGAGAAAAAAAAGTACATGGGCTCAGCTGTTAGATGAATAATTCTCTTTAAAGCTGTAATATGCAACTATATGGCATTAAAATGTCTAACACAACTAGACCAACGTTACATATTTTGTTCAGTTGTGTACGTACTTTATCCCAAATGTTTTCAACAATTTTCAAACTCAAATTTTAATCAAGGTAACAGTCCATTTGTTCGCCTGTCAATGGTGTCATACCACCTCTTCCAAAGAGCATACATGTACAAGATAAAACATCAGCTTTGTGGTTGTCAGCCAAAAACTGCCATAAATGCATTCTGTTTAAAGTCACATTTTTATGATGAACTTTTAGATCTTGGTCGTTGATGAGTATCTCTTTTAACCAGATGAAGGATTTCAGTCATTGGATGTCAGAGAAAGTTATCAGAGAAACAAGCTGAGCAAATAGTAGCAACACTTGGGCTCCTGTGTCCATCAGACAGACTAGTAGAAACACTGAATTTTAACGTGAAACTGCTTTATTCAGTGTTTTTAATGGCTTTAATCTCTGTGTATGTATATTTTGGAGATACATTTCAGGCATCCTGTGTCTGCAAAACAGAGTCAAAGAAACACAGATTTTTAACCTCTGGGGATAATTCAGCTAAAAAGTGAAAACCTCATGAAAGATGACCACTAACGTAATCCTAACTAAGAGGTGGTTGTTAAACAGTGAAGACAACAACTCACATTATCCCATGCTACTTCATAACATCATCAAACTACTACTACTACTTGTTTTGACTGAGAGACCCAACAATTTTTACACACACACATTATATTTATATATATATATATATATATATATAAAAATATACACACACACACACACACACCTGACCAATGATGCCACACGCATCATTGCTGGTCAAGTAGATCTTCACTAAATTTACTGGAGGTTCTATTTTTGGTGATTTGGCCCAAATTAAACCATCCATAAAGAAAATGTGTGCAATTCTGCTCATTTCATCACTCCTAAAGCACATGTTTCTGAAAATGACTGCGTTCCAAATAACCGAAGCCAGTAAAGAATAAGCATCAGAGCGAGGGAACAAACGAATGAGACAGAACAACAGAACAAGTATTCCAACTATGGTAAAGTTTAATATCAAGACAGTTACTTATTCAATCACCAACTTATTCAATATGATTTCATAAAATATCTTATTATGCCTGAGGAAAGAATAACAAGTAATGACAAGAAAAATGTCCAATAAACGCTGTGACATGGCCACTGGGTGAAGACAATTACCTGAAACTATTTTACAGCTCATGGTGATTGGTTGGAACGATTTCCCAGGAGACTCAGCAGGGCTGGGTGGCTGTCCTTGGGGAACAATCTTGCAGCTCGCTGTGATAGGCTGAAAGGCAGAGTTGCCATGGGAACCCAGAGTGATTCTGTCACTGGCTTTAGGTCTGGTTGGGGTGCGTTCACCAGCGGTGAGGCCTGAGCTATGACCCCCTGCAGACCTCCCCATCTCTGCTTTGATGAAACCTGGAAGGAGATAGTGAGAGTATAAATCACCAGTAATCAGTTTCAACCTAATCTGGAGTTGAGATTCACATTTTGTCACACAGAATACAATTCTAACTTTCAGCAAAAAGCTTTTAAATCCAGAAAAACTGCAAAACAACTGAAAACGGAGCCCGATTTAGTTTCAGGAGTAGAAAAATAGCAACTGTTGAATTCTTAGCACAATAACTCCTGGGGTTCTTCACAGGACCACTCTGTTCTGAAGAACCAAGACCTGATCCAGGATCTGAGTCAGACCTGGTCCAAATTATACTCCATCTAATCAGATTGGGTAGGATCTTGTTTTACTGCCACAGGTCTCTGGTCCATGTGTCCAACACACGAGTGGATTCAATTTAATCCCAGTATACTCTGTGTCAGGTCTGATCATGTGATACTTCATACTCATGGCAGTGGAAAATATTTAAGAGAAATCAAAAGCCTAATGTAAATAAAAAAGCTATGCTATCAAATAACAATTATTATTTGGAATTTGATTCATATTAAATTGGTTAAAATAGTTATCTTCAGTCTGTCGCCCAAGTATTACATTTTCTACTATTTCTATAATTGTGTCTTTGAAGCATGTAAACAATTTATTTTTGGATTAATTAACTAGTTTCTATGACTTTACATCAGTACTCAGGGCATTATCACCCTGCTGCTCTTATTCAACCGCGACTGCTTGTTAATTGTTAGCACATCATGCTTCTGTAAGTGTTGGTGTTCTCTCCCTATTAGGGTCTGTTCTGTCCTTCCACACTTTGGATTGGGCCTAATTATCCTTGAATCTATTTGGATCTGGACTCTCTTTTGTGAAAATAAATTTATGGGGAGGTTTTTCATTAGTCTGTTTCAAATGGACTCGTGGACCTGTGAAGACTTCTACTAGAAACCTCATTATCTTCTTCTTTGGAATCTTAGGAATTATTCTTCACTGTTTCTGAATTAAAACTCAGTATTAAAGGGTTATCTTCATGAATATGATACCTGCCTACAAAAGCCCCCTTTCAATCAACTGGTTTTGTAAATCACTACCCTGCTTATCATCCACTAATTATTCAAATATTATAACTGAGGAAGCAGCTCCTCACCAGTCCAATATATACACCAACAGGGAGGTGTTTTGCCAAAATGCCTACAACATAAATATATTTTGTAATGATTGTATTTGAAATGACACATGTTGTGTGTGTGTGTGTGTGTGTGTGTGTGTGTGTGTGTGTGTGTGTGTGTGTGTGTGTGTGTGTGTGTGTGTGTGTGTGTGTGTGTGTGTGTGTGTGTGTGTGTGTGTGTGTACCTTTTTCTAAACCAGAATCATGTGAGATGGGAGAACTGGAGCATCCATAAGTCTGGGCCAGGGAGGCAGACATGGGGCTGGCTGCTCTGTGAGTCACCTTGGATGAGGAGGGCTGAGGGATGTAGTCATCCCCTAGAGAGTTCCTATGGAGCTCCACATCCACCACCTGGAACAAATATAGCTCATCATCAGACCAAAGCTCTGTTAAGTTGTTACTGCAGGATAAAGAGTGGGCAAACATATAACTTACAGTTTCTGCCCCCAGTGTCTGCAGCCCAGTGTATGTTCTGTCCAGCTGTAGCAAAAGAAAGGAGAGGTCAAAATAAAGAGTTTAATGAACTTACTTGAGGTAGTGAACTGAATAAATGTGTTAAGAACACCATTAATATTTGTTAAGTGCAATAAACCATAAATGCTAACTATTTGGGCTTTTAATATACATTTGTACTTTCTTGTCGTGTGCTTTATTTTTGTTATACAACATCTTCATATATGATCCTATAACATTCTTTCTTTTCTGGATCCTGTGTTGATTAACTTTACTATAATGTGTCCGTACTAATTAAGTAGGTCAACGTCCTCTTGTGCACATATTTTACAGGAAAACTGAAAGGGACATAAATAATTCAAAATTCATAGTATCACAAAAGTAACCGCAAACACAAAATATATCATATACACATCAGGACATCTATAAGAGGCTTGTTGAAAACTGCATGTGGAAAAATACAGTGTCATTCTCAAGAGGGAAACAAGCTGAGTGATGATGTGGTCTGACCTTTAGCTGATGGATGATGTCAATACGTTTGTTGCGAGGGTCTTTGAAGTGGATCTGGATCCTCACAGGAAACTCACCCCAACCACGACGTGTTAAATGAAAGGGAGGCTCGCTGAAAATGGACACAAAAAGCCTTATGTAACTTCATTAAAATACAAATCTGGAGAAAAGAAATGTATAGAGGAGGCATCACAATGACTTTGGAGAAAATACTAAGCTCCCACCCTGGTTTCTGACTCAGACTGAGCTAATAATCTCTTAAAATCAATGACTAGAAGGCTCCTCTCTCATCTTCTCCTCCTTTGAAGCTTGAGGTCTTTATTCCCTCACAAGAGACACTGATCTGACTGTCTGCACCTACAAGAGTGCGTTTATGTGAATGCACATTATGTGTCTATTCAAGTGTACTCTATGAGTGGCACATTTGCTTTTTCTTACTTTCAACCATTCCTACATCAACATTCTGGATGTGTCGAGAGTCAGCAGAGAGCAGCAGGTCTGTGTTGAGTTCACTGGGAATGAAGACTTGAGTCAGTCAGTGGGGAGCTTATGTGCTGGTGCCGCAGCAATGTAAGCGCCTTGTCGGCTAAAACAGCCAGGAGGCTATGGCTCAGGATAAGGATTGCTGACTGATGAAAGAGATCATTTATTTAAAAGCCATGGGCAAACTTAAATCCTCTGCCACTTTTACAGGATAAACTGAGACATCTTAACCAAAGAACATTAGTCCAAAAAGCTCTATGCCTTCTATATGACTCCTAAATTACCTGTGCAACACCAACTATGCACCTGAGTGCTTAGGGTGCTTATGTTTTTCTGAGCATCTACGCAGTGTGTATGATTTAGGTGTGCCCACTATTAAACATGTTGATGTTGACCTCTAGTCTGACTCATTATGTGCTAAAAGAGGTCACAGACCCCACCTAATAATGTCTGTGCACAGTCTGCATAATGAATATCTCTTTTCTATGTTTGTATAAATACTAACCACTTGCTGGATTTAGCTTGACTAAGTATCACTCAAAGTGACAAACATTGTTTTTCACTTTCAGCTATGATTAATAGGGACCACACTGGAGGATCATTAAATAACCACAAGGTGGCAGTGTTTAGTAGAGGATTTCCGTAGTCTGTTTAATGCTGAATATGACAGTATGTTGCACAATATGAGTGACAGCAGAAAGGTTTTGCGCAACAACATTGATCTGAATGTTGTCCTAAAATTCAACATATCAACACATCATGGTTTTATTATCCAACATTTTTTCCGTGCTTCTTTACTACCTTCAGTTTGGCAAGCAATGTGTGGAAAAAGGTGGGGCAAACTGCTGGCCTAGAATAATAATAAGACGTTAGAAGTAAACATTGTGTCTATGGGCAACATAACAGCGTGACAGCAAATCTTATTGGAACAAGTTTGTCCTTGTCTGTCTAACTTCTATTGTTGCCTGAGGTTAGCAGATAAAACAGCACCCGAGTGCTAGTTGTTTTTTTTTAAAGCGAAGAGCTGTACCTATATCAGAAAACAGGCATTGACAGAGTGCATACTGACGACGCATCTGTCTCAAATGTGCAGAACACCAGACTGGTACAAACCTGACTTCCACTAGGTCATTGGGTTTGTAGCTGGGATGCAAGAAGAACCAGATTTTCTTCACAAAGTGCTTTATACTGGGTTCCCTCCTGGAGCCTCTGACGTACACCATCCATTTGTGAGTTGACTGGTCATTCTCTTCCCGTTTATCTGGGGGAATATACCTAAGGTTGAGAGACAAAAAGAAAGAAAAGGCAGAGAGACTAAAGAATTAACAACAGTAAACATACGAATAATGTACTAGGACTTAGTGGTTTAAGAAAAAAAAAAGTTTTAAAAAATCTCTTCACAAGGCTATGTGTGATATGGGGGTAGGAGGCAAAACAGTAAACAACAGGTATTTTTTTCTTTATACTTCACTAAAACATATTTGAAGGGGAAAAATGAGAAAAATCACAAAAGAAAAAACATACATCAACATTCATTACAAACAATTCAAGTTCTTTTGGCAGTCAATGTGAACTTAAACTTATCTAATCACCTTTATTTTGCATTAACTGTTCATGACTGCAACTGTGTTAAGTTTAAAGCCTTCTTTTTATGTATAACGATGCATTGCAAAACACGATAAATTACTTTCCCATTAAGCCCTCAGACATATTTGGTGTGCACGAGATACATGGACCATGTCAACCAAGCTTCCTGGAAATAAGGTTATTTGTAGTACACCGAATGAAGCGGTCTCAAAGAATGTGTCAGTTATCCTGATGAACTCAGGCAAAGAAGAAAATAAATTAGGTAAAAAGTCATTTTCAATCTGCATCAAGACTGGGCTTGTTGCATACCCCAATTACAGCTCAGCTCTTCATTGCAGAGTCATGCAAAAACATGCCAAAGTCTACTGGGAGGCTCGGCTTTAAAAACACTGAGACACACAGGTGCAAAACTTTTGAGGGAGGGACCTACCCGTTCTGGAGAAGCTTTGACTCAAAACAACAATAACAAATCTTGTTCAAAGTTCACATATAGTTTTGTAGGTAACCTTTTCTTCTTGTAATTTATCAGTTATTATTGTGCAAATGTGCAATTCTGTCACGGTATTGCATAATGGTTGTGCAGATGTGCAACTTTACTTTTATTTTTACTTTCTTTGTTCTTTTTAACTATGGCGGCAGCTGTCTCAGCACTCAGAGTCCAAGACAAATTTCCCTTCAGGGAGAGTAAAGTATATATTGATTGATTGATATTGAATTTGATTGACTTCAGGCAATATACTGAACAACCACTTTGAGCTTGAGTAATTTATGTGCGATACTTCTTATGTCAAAAGAGTTTTGATGGCGCACAGGTGGTCAAGTGGTTAGAGCGCATGCCGGTTGGAATCCCGATCGGAGGTCCTTTGCTGCATGTCACACCCCTCTCTCTCCCATGTTTCCTGTCAGTCAACTGATAAATAAAGGCGTCTATGCCAACAAATTCTTTAAAAAAAAAAAAAGAGTTTTGATGATTCAAGTGATTTGGCTGTGAAGATAAAAATAAATTTGGCTGTGAGGACACAGACACAGAAGTAAGCTGCCAAGTTTCATTTACAACTACAACAACACTAGGGCAACTATAGCTGCCCAGAGATCACATCATTCTGTGGCTTACAACTCATTAGCCCTGTTTACACGTGAAATTAACACGTGTCTTGGGTGATGCGATCACAAGTGGACAGCTCTTTGTACATCTATTCACACCTGGCATGAGAATACATCAAGTAACCACTTGTGATTGGATCTCACTTTCCTGCTCTATAGGAAAATAAACACACATTATGTCCATTTGCAAAGACAATGTGTCGTAGTTTTCAACCAGCGAGAGGACCAGGTCTGTGCATCGTCCATCTAAAGCTGTGTTCAACTTATTTGCCCCCTCACTAAAGTCAAATGCCCATCTTTATGGTTTCCTCTAGCACTAAGTCTGGACAAAAAAATAAATATAGGCTAATGTTACATGCAGCAATCCCCCCCACAGCTGAGTGTCCCCTTTGAGAGAGAGAGAAACACTTTGTTACATTTACGCATGAGGCACAGCAGGATCGTTCAGGATCTAGAGTTAATTAATGTTCTTTCAGTTGTTCTACACATCCAAAAGGTCAGCTGTTACACACGCAAGTAGATTTCATTTTTTCTAATTCACACAAAATGTTATATCTTTTTCTTTGGTGTCATGGTTCGGCCACACATCCTTAAAAAGGAAAGAATGCCCTTAACCAGATAGTTTAGTGGTCTTCTCGACTGATTGGCGAGTCACAGCTTCATTTGGCCTCACTGTATACCAGACAGTTGCAGAGGATTGCTTCTTCTATTTTAAACAATGATTCCCACCCCTTACACAGCGAGTTCCAGCTTCTTCCCTCCTAAAGGAAAAACCAGACACTATAGAAACAGCTTTGTTCCTGCTGCTGTTACTGAACTGAACAAGAGGTAGCGACACGTTGCACATAAAAAGATACAAATTACACAGCAACTTTATACATTTACTGATCTTTTTTTTGGTTTTAAACTTGCTTTACCTCGGTTTTAGTAAGAGAGCTCTTATTTATTTTATTGAGAGTTTCCCAGCATTGATGCCTTTCTTCTTTTCTGTGTCCTGATTGGTGGTGCTTTGGGTACATCTTGGTTAAATTTGTTGTCTCTACTGTACACTTGTTGTTTATTGTATAAATGGAGGACATCATCTCACTGCGAAACAAATTTACCTACGGGTATCAATAAAATAACCTGAACCTGACCTGAATCTGAAAAACAGAAGAACAAAATAACGCATTTTTTATTCTGCTATAAAACAAGTTGAACACAGATTTGGATGGAGGGTACACAGAGGCAGTAATGCACTTCCCGTGCCTAGTCTGCTGGAAAACAGAGGATGCCAGTTGAGTAGGCGGTCGTTCAGTGTAGCCCAGGACACATTCGTGTACACACTGCTAAAAGAATGTGACCATATGTGGCCCAGACCACCTCCAAATGTGGTCACAGGAATCTGATATCAATGTGACCTCAATGTGTCTTGGATGCATAACGCATTTAATACCATCAGACCTCATATCATGATGGAGAGATTACTGCAGTCAGGCGTAAGTGGTCATCATCAGAAAGATAGATGCCTTATTGAGTAACCGATCACAGTGTGTTAAGAGTAAATCGGGCAATGTCTTCTCCTTTTATTACTAACACTGGGGTTACACAGGGAAGCACTATTTCCCCAGTTTTATTTACTCTCTACACAACTGAATGTAGAAGCAACACATCTGATCATGTCATGATGCAGAAACCATGGGTTTGATCCATTAGGATGATGCTACCAGCTGTGGGTAGATCCGTTTGTTGGTTGGTTTTCTTCATTGGAACAGAAGAAAACTAAAGAAATCATTTTTTAATTTTAGGAATGGTGACAACACCCACCAAAAAACGACTATTGATGGGGCGATTATTGAAGTGGTCAAAAACAATAGTACAAATAGTGAGGAATAATATTAGATGCTAAGCCGTCATGGAATTCTAACACAGATGTTATCTATAGGAAGGGTCTGCAGCATCTATATTTTATGTGTACACTGAGACAGTTAAGAGTGAATAGAGATAGACAGATGTATCACATCCGCTATTTATAGTATATGAGCTGTTAGCATTGGGCAATCGGAATCGCAAATCATTCGTGCCAATCAGTGCTGCACTGCCGAACAAAATGTGAAAAATAACTGATAACTAAATGTCTCTGTGGATGAGGATGCTGCACCTTGAATATGTAGAGCACTTTGGTGATATGTTGTGTATAGGTCTGTAATTAAGTGGAGGTGCTCTGTTGTTTTTTTTGTTGGTCGCAGCAGTCTGTTTGTTTGTCTGACAATTGCTGTATGGCACATGATAAATCCCCAAAAAGGACTAATATCTATGTTTTCTTCTATTTCATAAACAGTCTCATGACTTCCTGAGAGGCTCCAATGAAATTTTAAAAGAGACTCTTGACCTCTAAACTGGAAATAACTGCTCTACATTATAACAATTTAATCCAATGACTGGGCAAGTATGTAAAATTTTAGACTGAGAAGTCACATACTTGGACACATTCCCCACGACGATTGTCTTTTTAGCATAGAGTCTGGATGCTTCGTCCCCTGTGGTGTGGTAGGTCACCCTCTGCTCCGCTCCTAAGATCGATGGCACACCAAATGTGTCCTATGACAAATAATGAAGATTATAAAAAGCTTTATGAAAGACACCCACTTCCCACTGATCAAATAATCAACAACCCTGTCATCTTTGTCAATTGAACTCACTTTCCCTGTGTTGCGTCCAGGTCTACGTTCCTGCCCGCTGCTGTCCTCCCTCCATGCACCCTCTCCATCCCTCTCAGCTCCTTCCCCATGCTGTGACAGGGACTCGGGCTCTGAGTGGGCCAGAGAAGGAGTTTCAGAGCCATGGTTGAGAGGGGAAGAGGAGCGGGATGGGGACTCCAGAAATCGCCGGATAGCTGGATGGTTCAGTACTGCAGGGTCACTTTTGGACGCCTGCTGGGACACACATCAAAAGTGGTTGCTGCTACCTACTAAACCAAACCAATGACTTAGAGCTGTCTTGAGTATGAATATATGGAAATTACCTCTGGGAGCTTAGAGAACCCAGCATTGGCATAGTAATTGGCCACTATGCATGCCCTCAACTTGTCCATCATCCTCCGAGCTTCATTGAGTCGCTGCAAAACAACAAGAGAAACAATAAACCAAATTGCTCTACGTTGTTACCTCTTTTATTAAGTTTGATAATAGGTTATGTATATTCCATGTCACAACATTACTGCATTACTAATACAATAAAAGTGAAACATAATATGATGAAAACTTGATTAGAAAAAAGAATTATCCACTTACCTGACTTATCACATCTATCTCATGCTCTTTGTTCTTCATCTCCAAAGAAAACTGCTCTCTGATGATGGTTTCTATCTTCTGTACGGCTGCATCGCGGGCTGTTAAAGGTAGAGACCCAGGAGAAACACATATTACAGACTACTTGAGCGCAGTCACAACATGCAAAGCAGGTGTAGTGTTTCAGGCTGCAGAGCGTGAACTTACCATTATGTTCATCTGCTTTGTTTCTCTTACTATTTTGGACCAGCGAAATGTCCTCATAGTCGGGATCACTGCCTTCTATTTTCCTTTTAATTCCTGACATGGTTGCCTACAAGGAAGAAAAATATAGTAGCAAAGTGTAAATGAAAACAGGCTAGGTAACCAACACCTATGCTAGTACTGCCCAGTTGGGATGGTACTTAGCATTGAATTAGCCGGCTGGCATAGTAGCTAATACCCATCGCTAGTTAGGCTAATGTCGGATAGCAGACTGTCTAAAACCCTAGCACTGTTTCATACTGCTAGCCCAATGTTTAAGAAAATGAAAGCATTCAGTGAAGCTAACTTAACGACACATACTAAAGCTTATCCCCGACTATTGTGTCTCACAGACGCTTGTCGTTCATGCAGCCGGCGGCAGCACTTTAACGTTAGCAACCGCTAGCCTGCCCTGCTAAGTTAGCTAACGTTAGCACACATTTCCAAACACCGACTCAAGTCTATTTTGAAATACAGACTTACTGGAGAGCCCTGTGATGTGGAGCAACGTTTCTTTGTGATGCGTGTGTTTTAATTCACTGACAGCATGTCCGTTGCATTATGCTATTTTCATTTTACACACTCGTGTTTAGTAAATTGCTAAATCTCGAGGTGGATAAGTAAGCTAAATTGTGGATAGTTGGACTTGCATTTTAGTAAAACAACCAGCAGGGGCCGCTATTTTGCAAATATAGATGATGCCATTCAGGAGCACCATTTAAACAACAGCCTACATCTTTGTTTGGTTTAGTTCTTTGGAATCAGGATATATTGTTACTTATAAAAAATGGCAACCAGTTTCACAAGAATTTAAAAAATAGCACCCTGTCCAAAATATCACCTCATTCAACCTGCATGTAAACAAGTAGATTTTCAGGAGTCTCCTCCATCAAAACTTCTTAAGAGGTTTTTAATTCATTGGAAATCCCTAGAGGCATCACATGAGTATGACAGAATATTGACAATTGACATTGGTCTGGTCTACAATGTAGGCTACACACTGCAAAAACTCTGAATGACACAAATTATTCTGTGAACTGGTGAAATTTGATCATTTCAAGCCATAAAACCTGCCAATTTGGCACAAAAAATTACTAAAGTTTTCTTGAAACTAGCATAAACGATCTAGCCTACCTAACACGATCCAGCTTTAAGATTATTACAATTAATAGGCTGATGCGGAATATGTGTCCACAGAATTCTGGTGACGCTTCTGCAGATTTTCCACAAATTTTCCCCCAATTAAGATGCAGCTTGTAAAACTCAAAATGTTAAGTTACCCAGTGAAATGAAAATTACTTTCCCCCCATTTTTAATCCTGTGTCCCTGTGTTAATTGCTTATCTCTTGTTATATGCCAAATATGTCATTAAAAAGTTTTACATGACATCTTTTCCTGTAAAATTGTTTCAAATGTTTGCTCATAATGTGCTCAGAGGCATTTACAAGAGTTCACCCAATCAAACGTGACTTTGTGTAAGTAGCTGGCTACATTGGACATATACAACCACACGTCTATTTGTGAGTCATGGTAGCTAACAGAGTAGTATGGAGAGAGAGAGGAAGAGATGTGTTTTGATATCAGTGGGCAAAAACTTTGTTTTCATTCCCAGAACAATGTGGCTGAGCTCTCATACACTGGAAACAGTCTTTCTCATCTTAAATGAATATTGTCTATCACATTACAAGCAAAAATAACATCCCCCAGATTTTCATTCTGGATCACCACTGAAAACTCTGAAAAAGTCTGCAGATTCTGTTTGGGTCTGCTTATAAGTAATTAGATTGATAAAAAACTATTATTTGTCTTTAAAGTCACCTCAGTTTATTATCAGTTGTGGCATATATCTTAACCAGTAGGCTACCAGGGCCTACCTTTCAAATTGGCTCACTTCAGGAATCTTCAAACACTAGTTGTGATGTGGTATTTGAGATAAGCAAAGCAATCTTGTTTTTTCATCATAGAGTGGAAGGACGAATGAAGGACGATAACTGTGCAATCTACTTTTCAGACTTGTTTCTTGTCAACTAGCTGAAAACAGATTGAATACCTTACTAAGACAAATTAAGACCAGTTACCTTGAAACACATCTAATAACCTGCATAAGGTGTTTGACAGGAGTTCATGATAAGAGAAAAAAAGGTTTAAGCATCCTGAAATAAGATGTCTTTCTTGAATTTCCTTTTTTGCAGTGTATATGCTTGCTTTCAAAACTACATTATTGTCATCTGTGAAAATAAATAATTTGAACCTGTTTTTCAGTATTGTCTGTTACTTCAGACAATACTCCTATTGTATGTCTTAAAACCCAAAAGTATTATGAGTTTGATCTTGACATGACAGGAACTAACATCATCGAGATCATTGGGTCAGATAGTAAACCACGAACCAAAGCCAACATGAGACAAGCAGTGGAACAAGTTTCTGATTAGAATGCGTTAGATGATCAGGAATGGGATCAGTCTCTCATGCCTTAACGTCATCTAGGTTTCTTATATCTTCACAGTTCATCAGGCTTCAGCTCTGCTCCAAACAAATCCATATTAACAGCAGTTGACTTTTTGTTATGCACACGATTAAACAATGGCAGGTTTTTAATACGTTTCCTCAGAACTGCTCAGAACCGTGAATTAATCTGACCATTTTCCATAAGGATATTTAACTTTACTTAGAAATCAGTAACCCAATCACTGAATTCAAATATCACACAATGATGCAGGGAGCATAATTAGTAGTTTCTTAAGCTCAAGCAAGGACCCATGCCTTTTTCAACCAACCTTCATCCATATTTTAAGGCTTCTGCTACAGTAGAGTGGAGTGTCATTTTTAAAAAAAGTCTATTTGACTTGAAAAAGTATTTTTTGTTTTTGATGAACTTTGATATATTTTGTTTTCTTGTCAGGGAGTGTGGGTAACTTGACAAACTCAAAATTCTTTCTGCATTGTTCAGTTTCAGTGCAGACTAGAGACACTGTACCCATATAATATCTGTAAGAATGTTTGTGGTTTTGATGAAACCAAACCATAATATTGAGTATATAAATCATTAGTGTGAAGTAATGTGGCCTGTTTCAAGTAACATGGTTTAACACAATGGCTTATTAAAAAATTGTCAACATGATTGATTCATTCCTTGATGAAAAAGGAGATTCAACAGCCACATGGAGCAGATTGCAGTCATTTTAATGACACATTATACTGTATCTCTTGGTGCTAGTTGTTTACTAAAAATCTTTCATTTTGTGGTGACAACAGTAACAGTTTCAATCTTGCCCATATAATCATATAGCTAGAATAAATACATTTTTGTAAATTGTCCTAACATTTATGATGTGAAGACCATCTGTCACATCCAGTACAGCATTTTAAAAGAAACCCCTTGTTAAAAAGGATAATAATGCCAAAAATGAATACAAAAATAACAGACAAAAATTACAGTACTAGTCAAAAGTTTGGCCACACCTTTCCATTCACTTGAATGTCTATAAAGACACGGCTAAACCCTGTTAAGTAATAATTTCATTGTACAATTTAAAAAATGTTCTTCACCCTAAACTCTATAAACTTCCCTATAAATGTTTCATACATTATTCCACTCGTAAACCATTTATTGTGATGAAAGGAGACAGTACACAAAATTTGTTACAGAAAGAAAAACTTTATTGATGTTTCTCTTGTCAACCAATACAAGTCAACATACTGCAGTTTACAAAAACAAACAAACAAAGCTTTCTCGCAGTTACACCAAGAACCTCTGAGGAGAAAGCGCTGTTAGAATATCACATCATACACATGATTATAAAAGTTGATATCAAAATGATCCGATTTAATTCCCCTGCTGGTTTATTCTTTCATTAAGGCACACAGGACAACATTCTTCAATAAAGCCCCCCCCCCCACCCCCCATCTTACATGCACAATTTAACCATGGACATATTCAACAAAGTCACCTTTGGGATTAAATGAAACCCACTTTGGCTTATATCAGCATTCCTATTCAAATCCATCATTGAACTTTTAACGCGCAAGTTTAGTTCAGGGCATACCATTTACATGTGGCAGTCAAAATATTTCAGCAACACACATTCCCGCAACTCACCACAACAAGCAAACTAAACACAAAAATCAACAACAATGAATAATCTTATCAAAGTAAAACAATGTATGAAAGCCTCTACATAACTACAAATCAACATAAGATAGTGTTTGTGTTCCATTTTGAGTAAATACTCGGTGAAATCACAGACGCACACAAACTCAGATTCTCTCTCTCTTTCTCTCTCACCATTTATCTAACTCCCTCTCTGTTTCTTTACCACTTTCTGGTCCATCAGTCTCCCCTTGTTGGCCTCCTGAGTTACTCTTCAATGCACTGTAGGTGGGCCTGGGGGTATTTTCTTTTTTAGCTGGTATTACTGTTGAAGACCTCATGCTAAACTCACACTTCTAAGAAATAGCTCGGAGGATGATTTAAGCCGAAATACTACCTACCCTACCTGTTTTTGTCATTGTGACTGACAGACGGAAGCACATCCTGTTCTACTCAGGTTACATGTGGTTAGACGGCAACAAACATACTAACCTCCATTTTCAAACGTGACCCTCTTACTTAAACATACGAACATTGTTCTCTTGAGGGTCTTTGTTGTTTTTGTTGGTATATCAGGATCATAGCAGGCTGCGGCCAACAGGAGGAGCTGACAGGCCCTTCCACCATCTATTCCATACATCACATGAAAGCAAAGAACATTTACTGATACAGTAAAGAAAAAAAAAGAAGAAGAAAAGAATCGTCATATATTTCTACATTTAAAAGGGTTCTGTCAAAGTGCACAATTGGGGCTCTCAGTTACAGAAAAAAAACAATATGCAACCAAGTAAAAGATATATTTAAATACAAGTTAAACAAAGAAAAAAAAACATATTAAAGTTATATTCACAGCAATATATCTAGTCTATCAACACCTATTGTAGTAAAAGGTGACTTTTACTGACCAAAACCCTTGTCTTTCATAGTTCTTAATCCCCCCCCCCCCCCCTCCCGTGTGTGAGGTATAGCACTGCTACACACACCACCTTAGCTGACTAGTAAACACACATACACACCTGAAGGTATCTATGGTTACCCCGAGTTACATCTTTACATGTAAGTGTACAGGTGAGAGGTGCCAGCGTTGGTGAGCAGTTGTGTTAACAGAGCGCAGACATGCAATGCTTACACTAGAAGTCATTGATAAACCTCCGTGGCTCCAATACATCCAAACCAAGTTGTAAAAGTCACATACAAACATACACACACACTATACATGCACACCACATATTCAGAGCAGTCTTCGAGTTTGATCTACAAAGGCTTCTCAAATCTACAAAACCCACCCACAAGCCCACTACACCAATGAACTAGCATTGATATGAAACAGACACACTTAGCTAAAGCTACTGCACATATAATACAATAACACAAACATTATACACAATTTAAAAAAACACAAAAGTATAACTTAAAAAAAATTAAAAAGAAAATGTAGTAATGAGTGTAATAATATTAATGATAATGTAGCAAAATAAAGCTTTAAAGGAGATGTCATTGTGGATCAGAAAATGTGAGGTGATGACACTGCTGGAATAGGGAAATGGAAACACACATGGGAAGTGCAGCTAGGTGATAAGTGGAGTGATGCAAGGGGAAAAAAGGAAATGAGGACAAAGCTAATAGTGGATATGTTCCAGTATGTTGACTCAGTCTCTGCCATTTATCTCTTCTCTTCTCTGGGTCAACAGGTGAGAGCAACTATTTTTTATGACTACTGATACTGTGAGAGAGGTCATTTTTAGTATCACGAGAGAGTTTAAGAGTTAAAAAACAGAGGGCGATATTCTTTACCCGTGCTGGGCTATGTAGTGCTGAATATACATACAGTATCTGCAATGAAGCGCAGAGTGCACAGGGTTAGACATCTGACCTGGCCTCTGACCTCATCTGTCAGTCAAAAATAAATCCATCTAATTTTTCTTCTGCTGGCAGATTACTCTTGTCTCTATATGGAACTTGTCAATTTTTGCCTCAAGGCTTTGTTTTTTGTTCATTAGCACTGTGTAATCACGTGAGCTCATCTGTGACCTATATCTCAGAGTGATGTTACTTTGCACAGTATTGAAAACACAAGTGTTGGGAAGCGGCACATTCAAAATGTAGATCAGTTACTAATCACCTGCTTGTAACAGCTTTTTCAGTTAGTTTGAAAGTGGTGTTACAGAAAACTTAAACATGCAGTTAGAAAAGCAAACAATTATCATATAGAAACTTCAATTAGGTGTTCAAAAGGATCTCCATCCTCTACAGTCAGCATTACTCATTTTCTTTGCTTGACCTGCCAATTTTCTAATGATTCATTACTTCCCAACATTGTGAAGTTTCTAACTAATGTAAAGCACATCTGCCATCTGACTCCATGTTATTAGTGTCATCAACAACTGAGCACTTCCACATTAGGACTAAAATATGGATGTTACAGATTCACAGCATCACAAGTATTGCTACATGATGCTGTGAGAAAATAAATCACTGTGTTTGTGCTGTGCGTGGGGTGAAATTGAATAGCCCAAGCTTCAAAGAGTTCTTTATTGTGTGCACTCATATGAGTGTGTGTGTGTGTGTGTGTGTGTGTGTGTGTGTGGGTCTGTGTGTGTCTGTCTGTCTGTCTGTCTGTCTGTTGGTTTATGGTCACAGCCTGTGGTACTTGTCATTGTAGCGATGGATGGTTACACAGCCATGGTAGGAGATAGGCCGTGGCATGGCTGCCACTCCTGTGATGATGCCTGTTGACGGGTCATAACACAGGATGGTGTCTGTGGCTTCGCCATTTTCCCCTCTGCCACCAAGGATGAAGATCTTACCGTTACACACTGACATGCCACAGCTCTCCTGCAGGGAGTAACAGACAGACATTAGAGACAGCAGCTTCAGAGTAAATAAGTGCTCAGTTTTTTGCATTTAATGTCTTACCTGTTTGCTAAAGGTTTGTACCACATGCATCCAGTAATCCTCTGCGGGGTCGTAGCAGAATATGGATTTGGTGAGACCTCCACATACATATATCATGTTGTTGAGGGACACTGCTGTGATACAGCGCTTGGCAATGGGGATGTTGGCCCGTAGTAACCAAGTGTCAGTCTCTGGATCATAGCACTGGACCTGTGATATACAGTTACATGTAATTAAATGTGTTTGACTTAAGGGGAAAGTATAAAAAATATAACTTATATATATATACACACACACACACACACACGGGAGAAGATGTACAAATGAATGGAACTAAAAGCTGTTTTAAGCATAAAGGTTAGTTACAGTAAATGCATTTGAAAACAAAGAACAATCAATGAAAATGTCTTTAAAGAATGAAGATGTGTTTCAGAGGTGTTCTGGTATATGATATCACCATAATCTATAATGGGAAATAAAGCTGTTGGAAAAATCTTTTTCTTACTTGGCCAGTAAATCAATTTACTGTCTGATGTATTCTGAGACTAACATTTGTTTTATTTCAAATAAAAATCAATATGAGGTCTAAAAGTAAATTCAGAATCAATTCAAAGTCTTGAGTCTTTAAACTGATCAACTTTAATAAGAGGTGACCCATCATTAAAATAAATAGCCAACTGAGCAGATGAATTGTTAAGATTATTACTAGTACCAAACAACATACTACAAGACTTCTGCTTGTTTATTGTGATATTTGTTCAAAAATGTTTTTTTAATAACAAAGACAATTCTGATTGCAAAGACCTTTGAATTTTACTCATATCACAATGAGATGAATATATAATCATGTCATCTTCATATCATTGAATAGAACAATTAGAACACATTTTTGGAAATTCATTAATAAAAATAGAGAAAAGGTCTGAAAACTTTTCTTCTTCTGTGGTTTGACTGACTATTCAGTGTCTTGACTTGTGCTTTATTCTCCAATTGCTCTTTACAATAGCCTCCTTTCAAACAACGTTATCTCTAACTACAACTCATGTGAACAGCGTGTGAAAGTGTATGATTTCACTCCAACAGATGAGGGCCTTTGGGATCAATCAAGGACAGAAATCAAGAAGGAAAACCATTTCTACTGAAGTTTGTATTCCTGCGAATGCCACCATTTTCCTGTTTACCACCAGCGGCACAACAGTCAGTCAAAACAAAACAATTCCAGGGTAGCATGTCATTTCCTGACATCTGAGTTTATTTAAACAAAGTATTATACAGTGGCACCCCTCCTGGTCTTTGGAGCATTACTGATGCATTTTAAAGTAAGTCTCTTTCTTTCCATCTGAAAATGGTTAATCTGCCTTAAACTACTATTGTTTTCTTCCTGTACCATTCCCTATTTCCATCAGAATAATGTCACTAATACTGCATGGTTAAAAAAAATTGGCACAGAGATAATGATCAGCATGCAATTAATGCAGTAAAACTAGATTAATCTTGATCAACCAGACAACCCTGCTATATAAACTGTCAATCAGGGATGGTAAACTGAAAAAGATGCAGGTTATGTTTTTGTATCACACCAGTTTTATTTCAGAGGCTAAGAATGCTCAGTAATCAGACAGTGAAACTAAATTTAAATTCTTAAACTTGATTTTATTTAGGAAAATGTTATGTTTCGGAAAAAAGGCCACAACAGTCGACTAGGCATATTGATTTGTGTATTGGTTGTCTGAAGTTGCCTGTAAAAGGTGCCATGAGTGTGCCCATTAATGTTTCATCATTCATCTTAAATATATAATCTGAGTCTAGGTCACATAAAATTTTGCATATATGTTTCTAGACTACAATGAATGGAGTTCACACAACCCACTGACATGTCTACCCTGAGAAAAATGGGCTTTTGCACATCCTTTTTTCCTTTAAAAAAGGTATAATCTCTGAAAACTGTCATCACTATATGCTTAATTGTGTGGTTGGGGGGAGCACACATCTGTTTCCCACCTTGTCTGAACAAGTGTCGTCGTCTGGCCCTCCTCCTATGACAAAGAGCTTGCCGGCACAGCTGGCCACAGCTGGAGAGCTGACCGCCTCTTTCATTGGAGCCACCTCTGTCCAGCGGTTTGAGAAGGAGTCGTAACACTCCACGCTGCTCAAGCGGCTCTGGCCATCATAGCCACCTACAGCATAGACCTGAGGACACACACAAATGTATTTGGATTAGGGGAGTTGTAATTGCTTTACATAAGGCAAGATCAATCAAACGTGATGATTCCCTTTAGGAAGTATGTTTGAGTTCAAGCTTACTCACAAATACGAATAATAGTTTCTGCGTCAGCACAAAGAAAACTAGTCTATCAGGTTGAAGGATGAGGTTCTGCTCCAGTAAAAGCACAATTATCCCTGCCCTCAGCGCTTTTATATGCATAAACACTGCTGTGAAGCACCAGTGCATTTGATAACCTTGAACTTTAACATTGCTTTCAAAAATGTCAGGAACAACATAAAATTATCTTGAACCTTGTGTCATGGTGGTTTACAATGACTACCATCATTGTCATTTTAAGATTGAAGCTTCAAATGGGGCCTTTCAGATAAACATCAGGTTGTGAATTTGTGTTGCAATGTGTTGTCATAATGTTTTCATTCCTATTATAATTTACATTTCAATATATAATAAAGGATATTTGCTTTGTGTAATTGTAGGAATATAATGTTGTCATTTACATATCTTTTAGCAAGATATTTCAAAACCCTGTAAACAAGAGTAAAGTTCCCCCTTGGCAGTAGGGTCAGTTGGCCACATTTTGTAGATCTAAGATGTTATTGTTTGTTTTTTTTAGTTTGTAGCAGCTTGAATTTTCAAAGTGGCTGATGAAGTTCTGTCGAAAGCCATTTTCTGGATAATCCAATTTGAGCCACAAACAATAAACAAACATAAACCTTACTGGAGGCTGCAGCATTACAAAGTGGAGAATTGTTTTTGTTGACATAAGATATGCACTCTAACAAGTGCCTTATGGTTACACATATTGTTCTCTTGTAGAGCAAAGAATGTCAAAATAAGTAGAATTGGTAAAAGCATGGCGTAAAGAATTGTGAACATTTTTATTTAAATGAAACACAGTTTAAACATTTTTAAAAAGCAGGTATAAAGGTTGAGATTTTTTTAGATCACGTGTCAGGCATAGCACTGCATCAACAGGCTGATCTTATGCAAGAGAAAACCTTCAGGCTGTTCCTGTCTCTCAACAAAATCTTGAGCGTAAACAAGTACAGTGAAGAAAGAAACAAAATACAAAGAGAGATGAAGGGAAAAAGGGGGAACAAAAAGAGGGAAGTGCATGGGGTTCATGGATATTTGCATTCAGCACCTGACCTTGTTGATAGTACTACCGCTTTTTCCAACTGAAAAGTTTGAAACAGAGAGAGAAATCACAAACAATCTCCATGAATGACAACAACATGCAAGTCTTTTGATCTATGTGCCCATATATCTATGTGACAACTGCCACCGCCAAATAGATCAGATGAAAATTGTTTTTTTTTTTAACTCCATGTTTTTGATACTGCTGATAAAGAGCATTATATGTGGGTTCTTTGTTGCCACACATAAACGAGAGAAAACAATAGAGAGATAAGAAAGTTATGTGGCACTGAGAGATAAAGTTAATCAAGCACAAAATGAAAGTGTTTAAAAAGATTTTTCTTAACTGAAAAATAAAGTCCCCCTCCACTTAAAAAATGTTTTTCTTCTTGTTCCTACAGTTGGATGTTTGTGCTTCACTGAGCAGAGTTTGACACTTTTCACATTGATCTGCTGGAAAGTTTCTCTGTGCTCACTCAAAATCTGATTTTGAGGTGTGGGCCTATGATTGATAGCATATGATTGATTTCTGGAATCAAAACTAGTTTTGAAATCAATTCTGGTCCAGTATTCAACTTACACAAGTGTTATGTGGAAACCCGAAGCCTCCAGTGCACATACACTGAGTATGGCCTTTACAGTGGATCTCATGCCCAGCAGTTAAAATTTGGCTAAAATGACTGAAATTAGATAATATATTTACATACGGTCTGATTCACCCATATTACAAAACGCATTTCTTATTCATCACAATTGCTCATCTTGTGAGATTTCCGCCTCTTCCCCAATCCAATGGGGACTAATGCATGGTGATGCTAAAAGCATTGTCTCTCTTGACACAATGTCCTGGTTATGCAGGATATTTTATAGACGTCACTGTAAACACTTTCCATTGAAACTACTTTCAATTGGAAAATAGCCACTGTGAAATCTGTTGACATTTAGGGCCAAAAAGCTGAGGACAAAAAGGTAAATGAAATAATGTGTCTTTCCATATTTGGGGGGAACAGACCCTTTAACCTTCCAGTGAGGATATCCAGACACTAGCTTGTTTGAGGATGGTGACGGTAGGGAGTGGGGGTTGGGAGGGGGGTGGAGGTGGATTGGATTATTCCTTTTTTTTCGACCTCACCACTCTGCACTCACCAAATAAAACAACCTACATGGTTTTAATACACCATTAGAAAAAGCAAGTATGTCAATATAGGCACTTTTCACGTGAGCTCAATGATGGTAGCAAATACTCCATACCCATTTGAGACATGTGGCCGTCACTTAAATACCAAGCCGAACATGATTCATGGCTCTCTGTGGACAAACTCTCCAGCCACAGAACAAGAACGTTCACGGCTTATTATATCAGCATGTTTAAACACCAACACTGACTGAAGGATTAACAGTTTCCTAAACATGCAGAGAAGTGAGAAGTCATAACCACAAGAGACTCTAATAACCGAGAAAGAGAGAGGGGGAGACTGATAGGGAGACAAAGAAAGATAGAGAGAAAGAAAGAGCGAGATATTTATGATAGATGAGAACAGCCGTCACCAAGTGCAGACATAACAGGGAGAGGAAAACAACTGGTGACCTATTTTTGCTCTATGGAAACAAGAGCAGTACAACTCTTGTACAGCAGTACAAGATTTAACTTACAGTTACAGGAAGGAAGAATAAGTGAATGAATGTAATAGTCTCCACAAGTGTAGTAAGACTGACGTGCTTATGTGTGCAGGTTAGAAAATATTTGAGTTTCTCACCTAATATGCAAATTGTTGAAATAATACGTTTGGTGGAGACAGTGCAGAGGCCTTGCATGGAAATGTGAATATACAGTTGAAACCAGAAGTTTACATACACTGTATAAAAAGATATAACCTTTTTTTCTCACTGTCTGACTTTATATCAGACAAAACTTTTCCTGTTTTAGGTCAGTTAGGATTACAAAATTTATTTATATTTGCTAAATGCCAGAATAATGAGAGGGATAATTTTTTAGACAATTTTTTATTACTTTCTTCAAAGTCAGAAGTTTACATACACTAAGATTACTATGCCTTTAAACAATTTGGGAAAGCCCAGATGATGATGTGATGGGTTTGGAAGCTTCTGATAGGTTAATTGACAACATTTGAGTTCATTAGAGGCACACCTGTGGATGTATTTTAAGGCACACCTCAAACACACTTCTTCCTGTGCGTGTGACATCATGGGGTAATCAAAAGAAATCAGCCAAGATATCAGGAAGAAAATTGTGGAATTCCACAAGTATGGTTCGTCCTTGGGTACAATTTCCAGATGCCTGAAGGAGCCACGTTCATCTGTTCAAACAATTATACGCAAGTATAAACACCATGGGAATGTCCAGCCATCATACCGCTCAGGAAGGAGACGGGTTCTGTGTCCAAGAGACGAACGTGCTTTGGTGCGAAATGTGCGTATCAACCCAAGAACAAAAGCAAAAGACCTTGTGAAGATGCTGGCTGAAGCTGGTAAGAGAGTGTCATCATCCACTCAGCGAGGAAGAAGCCATTGCTCCAAAAGCGACATAAAAAAGCCAGATTACAGTTTGCAAAATTCCAGCAAACTATTGTGAGAAGCTTGTGGAAGGATACCCAAAACGTTTGACCCAAGTCATACAGTTAAAAGGCAATGCTAACAAATACTAATGAAATGTATGTAAACTTCTGACTTTGAAGAAAGTAATAAAAAATTGTCTAAAAAATTATCTTTCTTATTATTCTGGCATTTAGCAAATATAAATAATTTTGGTAATCCTAACTGACTAAAAACAGGATAGTTTCGTCTGATATAAAGTCAGACAGTGAGAAAAAAAGGTTATGTCTTTTTATACAGTGTATGTAAACTTCTGGTTTCAACTGTACGTACATGCTCATTATACAGGCATTTTTACACACTCATACACTCAACTGGAGCATCAGTGTTGTACATCAGAGTGGGAAATTACAGACTGAATGAGGAAATGACTGGGTTCAAACTCAAGAGGAGGAACTCTGGGGAAAAAAACAACACTGACACATGTCGTAAAGAGACACATACCATAGGTTTCTGAGATAAGAGGAGAGACATAATCTGGAATGAAAACAAGATGAAACGTTTTCACTGGAAATGTTTAACTAACTAACCAATCTGTAAAAAAAAAAAAACACAAAATTGAAATCGGATAAATACCACAGACAAGAGCAGAGTACTGTGGAAAAATGATACCAAAATAAGCACTAGAGATAAGATGATACAATTTAAGACAATTTACACAAACAAATAAAAGTTTTCCTTCAGAGAGAAGATGTAATTTATCTCCAGTCAGGAGAATGGCCAGTACCTAGCTTAAGACACTTAAAAGGATGAAGCCATTTCACTCTCAACTCTCAAGAGTTTGTTAAAGAAAGAGAGAGACAAAGAGAAGAAGATTTGAGAAGAGGAGGACAAAACTACATGTGTGTGACAGACACAGGAAGTGGTCAGAGACAAGAGCCTCTCTGGGGGTTTAACCATCTCCAAGGAATTTGTTTTTTCGAGAGAGGGCATAAAGTTTGTGTGTGTGTGTGTGTGTGTTTCTGAGTGCATATATACTGTGTAGGCACTACATATGTGTCACTGCTGCATGTCTGGCCAATTTAAACTTCTAAGTTGCAAAAAAAAATTCTACTATGCGTTTGCCTAATTTTAGCATCAAATATTTTTTTAGCTGCAGATTTAAAGAAGTTTAAACTTGGTTTCCTGTAATGATCTGTAACTGTAACATGGAGATAAGTTAATTGGCAGCCATATCAGTCCAATTTGTTTTCATTGTATCTTGATACATGACTCAAGTTGGAGTTCATTATTGACTTTAACAGTCACAGTAACTGTCCAGCGGATTACCTCACAGTTGTGGAGAGCTAGTGTGTAGTTTGACTGTACACACACGCTATTGTGTTTGTGGTTTCTGTGGCAAGGCAGTTAAGCATTTTGGGTGTTGTTTACAAGTCATAGAAAATCCAATACTGATTGGCTACAGTGAGTCCTCCAAAAATAAGAAAAATATGTTCTCTCAGTCCCTGCAGATGACAGCAACCTCTCCTGAGTCGTGCCCTTTCTGAGTTTTTACATAAAGTCCTGTTTCAGCCCAAAGTTTTCCAAAAATACTTGCGTCCATGTTGAATACAAGTGTGTGCACTTGTACACATGATGACTAAAGCATACACATGACTGTTTGTTAGCCTGAGTCATGTCTGTTTAATGTTCTGCCTGTTTCAACAACACAATCAATGGCCGTTCTTCTTTTTGCAACACTAATAACAGATAATTACAGTTCAGAAACATTTCATGAGTTACATATATCACTGTAATACCAGTGGTCCATTATCAGAGTCTTCATCACCACAAATGCTGCCACTTGACCATGTAGTTTAAAAACACATGAAATGTTAGAGTATCGCTGTAAACTGAAAAAACAGGACACAGCCTTGCACTGTATACATTTAAGTGTGCTGTGTTATGCCTGTGTGTGCAAACCCAGCAGAGCAGAGACACATGAAGCATGATACGGGATGATGGAGTGAGCTAGTCCTTAACTTGGAAGTGTGAGGTACTGGCACACGTCCACTAAACTCCCAATGCCCTGAAACAAGAATGTCCACCTGGCCCTCTACTACACTCTAAATAAAACAGCTCAAGAGCAGAAGCAGCAATCGAGGATCAGTAACCAGGTCACGTGTAGATATAAACTTTGCTCAGATTTCATTACTTGTGCCCGTCCTTTGGTTATAATGTGACACTTGACATGTCATATATATCTGAATCAGAACCAACCAAAAGTAATTAATCCTAAATAAGATCAAAAAAAGACTTTAAAATTGCTCCATGTTTGAATATGCAAAATATATTCTAAGAGAGAAGAGCTGCTACAGTTGTACATTTTAAACATTAAATAGAAGAGAATGAGATGCCATGTGCAAAATATTGACCAGATGTAAACAGCATATGCAGTGTGCAATTAATAATTCTAATAATAATCACATCAAGATGATCAAAGATCACAAATGTGCAATGTGAAATTATATATATAATACTGGGGGCTCGGATGATTCAACTGATATATGACAAAATGTTGAAATGAAAATGTTTAAAAATTGCTACAAGATCTACCAGAATTAATAGAAGTGACGGTTTAATGTTTAATTAATTTCTATGTGTGGGGTAAGTAATAGGTAAATTACCTGCACTGCTTCAGTGAGTCAGTTTTAAATAAAAGCAAACTTCCTGCTCTCTGTTGAATTCTGCTTGTATGTATCCAGGATGTGAGACGAGTTGCCACCCGTTGTTTACAAACCCTGGAGCAACAAACGGATGGCTCACATACAAAAAACATGTATAGTGTCATTTCTTGTTACAAGGTGATCTCACAGACCAACGTGGATGATCACTGAAAAGCCGACAGCAGACTATAGTCAAATGTGACTGAAATGATATGAAGTAGCTTTTCTGCCACGTGTGAGTTACTGAAGTCTTAGACTAGATACTAAATGTCAATCATCCCTGAGTATGCAAAACCTGTCTAAGGTTTTGCATACTGTCTAAAAACTTCTTTTTTTCCCAGGCCTACAGGTGAAGCCGGCTCAGACTACAGCAGTTTTAAAATCCTAAACGATTTTGAAATTGAGTTGCATCACACACATAAGCAGAAACTCCACATACATTCTTCTTTCTAATCTCTAACATGCAAACACTATAATATTTGAAAATAATGGCAAATCACACACTACAGGATATTAAGATTATCATGCCAGAGGGAGCAAAGCACCACCTCACATTATCTCATGGGGAAACAAGATGTTTAAAAAATGGAGACTGACATGGTACAACAGCTTGCTTTTCAGTGAGAAAAAACAAAATCAGACAGTTAATGAGTCTGAATGAAAAATTGTTTGGGGAGACACAGTCAGTACAAGTTGTCTGTTCTTTAGGGAGAACTGGAGGGTAGATTGTAGCTGTCTGACTGCCTGATATTAATATCTTTCAACAGTAGCATGCAAGCTAATGTTAGCCTCAAGGGCTCGAATGTTTACTGTTGCTTGGCAACACCATCAGCAGTACTGTCAAATCCTCGTAGACTTGTCTCTCTTATTGGCTATTGTGGTCCCACCATGGATGCATAAAGAGAACTGGATACAGGAACAGCGCCAGACTTTCAAGCTAATTTGACCTTGTGGCCAAACCATGTAATTGTAACTGGTCCAAAAAGACTCTTTCCCATAGACTTACACTGTGAAAGAGACGTCTGCAAATCAGTGGAGACATTTTTCTGAGCATCACAACCCCCGCGAAACGACTCGTTTCATAATCAGAACTTGATCCATTTAGTCCAATTACATTTTGAAAGTTCATTTTGTTTTATACCCATTTAGGTTAGCCTGAAGGCTTAACTGGAAGTTAGCCACCTCAGCCAGTGGAAGTCTGTAGTGTGTTTTCATCGAAGTATTTCTTTACGGCTAGAAGTGACTTTTTTGGCTTCATGTGACACTCGGCAACTTTCATAACTGTATCTAGTTCTCTTTATACATACATGGGTCCTGCTCGGAAGGTAGTGATGTGATCATCCAGATTTTATATTCTAACAAACATGTTTGAAATAATTGACAGATGAGTCTGTGAGCAGTTCTAGTTCTAGTGGTTTAAGATTAGATCTCTAAACCCTTTACATTACCAGATAATCTGGGCTGAAGACTGACACAGAGCAAGGTCCCAGACCAGATTTCCCCTCTGAGATAAATTGGCCCAAAACTCCTGTAGTCTGAATCCAACTTCAGAGAGTCTGTCTAACAATGAGTTGAGACACGATATGAATCAAAAGTAGTAGTAAAAAAAAGCTCCATGGAAGATTCCACTACCTTTACAGCAGGTGGTTCCACATTATTTCTTCACTGTGAAAATACCCACGTTTGTAGTTTGCCTCAGGTCAGGTAGCAACCGGTAATTAAGACAATGATTATGCAATGCATCGTCATCTTAATCCTCCAAAGCGCCCCTGACTGCAGTTTCTACAAGCGTGCCTTACATTTTCCTTAAAATCTCAACCATTACTTTATTGGAAGTGTATGTGCTGGATTTATACTTGTGTTATACGTGTGTTGGAGAGTTACACCGTAGCTCTGTTACTACGCTTGTAGATCTCCGTGGCCGTACTGTAGGTTACACAAACATTGATGAGTACATCTTTAAAAAAAACATGACGTGTCAGGGCCATGCTGGCTATGAGATACTTTGTGGAGGCTGTCTGAACTATAACTGGCCAAATCATTTGTGACACAACTATCTAATGCTGCAATGGTGCTATTAAGCGGTAAAATCTGACACTGAACTATAAATAATCTCCTCTATAAGAGTCATCTATGGTGAGGATCTTATGCACCCTGGAGCAGAAGCATGAATCCAGCTTGAGGTCCGTCCTTACCTTGCCCAGTAGGACGCCCATCTTGTGTCTCCAGCGGCCTTTGTTAAGAGAAGCCACTCTGATCCACAGGTTGAGTTGAGAGTTATACATCCACACGTCCCTGCTGTTGATACGACCACCTGAAAACACAAAAATGAAAACATTTCAGATGTTGTCAATGGTTAAAACTATTGGTGTTCAGTTTAAGTGGAAGAGCCCATAAGTAAATTTAGCACTAAATAAGCCAGATCATTATTACTACTACAGGTATAAGATTTGATATAAATATGAAGTTTAAAAATAAATCTGAGTTGCTCTTGGGGAAAAGGCAGCTTTGGATGGTGTGTTTATGTCAGGGCAATGATTTATCTTCTAACTGGGGCAGTTGCATGAGTCTTATCTGATTTTTCTACTTATAAGGTGAACACATACACAATCAGGATCTTTTGCTGCAAACAGAGCGATGGCATATGTCTACATTCCTTGCCAATTGTCCCTGAGCAAACATGCACTGTAAAGAGCTGTAGAAATTTGGCATTCACCTGACTGGGTTAAAGTGTGACCCATACATGTTTTTAACAAGCTGTGATACCTGCCCTTGTCTCTCAACAATCTCTTCACTCCACCACAATCAAATACACACATCTGTCTGTTGATTCTGCATAGACTGAGGTAAGGAAAAAAATTGATCTTTTAAAAATGCACAGTATACACAAGGACTTTTACTTAAGTTGAAGAAGACAAAGTTTGTATTTTCCAAGACTCTTTTGGAAAAAAAAGGGTTACCACTGTAGTTTTGTCTTATGGCTTTTATCCCCTTACAAAAAATAGTTCAGGAGAAGTATATATGTTGGAGCACAGGTGTAGCACGGATACCAACAATACTTAAACACATAAACAAACGCGACTTAAATTTGACAGTTATATCAGTTAATGGAGATTATGAAAATGAATAACAACTGCCTTTAAATCACACCTCTTCCTCTGAAACTTGACACTCTCATGATAAGAGGTCAAATCCAAATATTTCTCAATCATTTAGACATTTGGTTCTGTCAGTGTTTGCAAGTTGCTGTTAGGTGTATTCTTTGCTTCAAATACATGTGGGTGGTAACATGGAGCAATGCTAAGGCATAAAGAAAATCTGCCAGTGTAAACAAAGGTGTCTAGACAGACAGAGAGTTGTCAGGATTTTGTTTCATCTCAATTAAAATCAGCTCTAATTACCGGTTTGCCTCTACTGCTTTTTGTTGCTGGGGGAAATATGGAGGTAATTAATGTTCAGTAATTCAGTCATTTTAAATTACACTGTGGTGGAGCTGAAACGGTTAGTCGATTAATTGATTAGTTGAATGGTAGAAATTGAATCAGAAACCGTTTAAAAAATGGATTAATCATTCTGAGTCAATACAAAAATTCTCTGGTTCCAGCTTCATAAATGTACATATTTTCAAGTTTCTTAGGCTTTCTATGACGGTAAAGTGAATATATTTGGATAATGGAGTGATAGTTAGGACAAAACACCACATTTGCTGGCTTTGGCAAACAGTGATAAACATTTTTTACCATTTTAGGGCATTTTTTAGACCAAATGACTACTCAAATATTTGAGAAAAATAATCAACAGATTGCTCGATAATTAAAAGAATGGTTAGCTAGCCAGGACCCGTCCATGGCACACAGATGAAAGGAGACAAATATAAAGATAGACAAAGATATCCTTGTAGCCCGTCTACCCTCAATATATGTAGATGGGGCCCTGAGTTCTTAACTTCACTTAACTTTAGTGGGTTAACTCTAATTAACTTAATATTATTTATCTTGGGTCCTTTAGTAACCTTAGAACTATGGATGTAACCAGATGTTAGTGGCCTCTTTATATCAAAATAATTAAGTGTACTGACCCGTTATTAAATATTCACAAGCACAACAGTCAGATATATGCAAGATATGTGGACCTCAAACCTTTTAAAGTTAGAAAATACACTCAGAAACTAACTTATAGATTAAAAGTACTATTTTACTTGAATAATAATGCAAAAATAAATAAATTTAGTGTACTCTTTTGTTTTTTACAAGTCCACAGCTTATATCAGTTTTCTTTCAAACCATACAATATATTGTCCCTTTTAATGTCCAAACAAAATTTCAGCAGTAATCAAACACTGTGCACACACCAATAATCACTATACTAAGCCGGCAAAATAATAATACTTAATTAAAACTGCAAGCAGTGTCGAAGGGCCCTCGCACATCCATGCACGTCGGACTGTGGCGCAGTCGGAGGGCGCGCAGGTAGAGGTCTTCATACGCAGGAATGTCAGTGCTTGTCGCAGTCGCAGGGCATTGACAGCAGCCATGTAAAGGTCTTTGCTCCTGCTGCTTCAATGGAACATTGTGTGATGGGGTTAATGTCTCCACTAGATGGCAAACCAAGAGCATAAATGAAACTGGATAAGTCATTCATATAATGGTCGACTTTCTGTTGGAGTTAGGGTATGGGTCCAAGAGGCTTTTTTGTGCGTCTTTACACTATACATAGGCGTTACCGATTTAATTTCTCTATGTCAATGTGGAAGGCGGGGCTTAAACTTTGAAATCTTCCAGGGGGCGCTGTGGAGTCATTTTCTCACTTAAAAATCCCAAACTTTGTCAGTAGTCAATATGTGTGACTGTTGACGTATGTGTACAATTTGGTGAGTGTAGGAGTTTGTGAAAATATACAAAATGTATAAAGTCACTAGGGGGCGCTATTCAGCTGTTGTGCCACGCCCAGGGGCAGTTATGGTCTCAAATTAAAGTGCTCCTGAGTGTAAGCCTATGTGGCAAATCTGGTGATTCTGTGAAGACGGGAAAGTCCTCTAAACGCAGAGGGAAAAACGGAAAATTGACGCAGGAAATGCACAATAACTCACTTCCTGTTAGAGCAAAAAATTTGAAAAAAATAATTTGGGGGTTTACCCATGAGTGCTATGAATCCTGTAAATTTCACGAAGATCAGACAAAGTTTGTGGTCACATGACCTGCTGTTAGGGGGCGCTATGGAGACCCCTTGCCACACCCACCCCCAATGATGTTGAAATTGAAACGGCTTCAACAGGTGTGACATTTTACGCAGTGCATGTATTAACATCCGACAATGTATGGAGGAGTTATAAGGAGTTGTTTGTTTATACAAACAAACGACTGCCACGCCCACCTGGTATAACGTAGGAAAAATCTGTCGTCAAGTTTACATCATCAAGGTCTGAGGATGATACAGTTCCAATCTGAAGTCTGTGGAGTCAAAACTGCAGGAGGAGTTTGTTAAAGTACGAGGCCTGGAAATGGGGAAAATGGCGACAAAAATGCACCTGTGATCCAAGATGGCCGACTTCCTGTTGGACTTAGGGTATGGGTCCAAGAGGCTTTTTTGTGCGTCTGGTCATGATATATATGAATCCTAAATTTCGTTCATGTACGTGCATGTAGAAGGCGGGGCTTCAACTTATAATGTTCTAGGGGGCGCTGTAGAGTCAGTTTGGCACTTAAAAGGTTGCGGTCATACCAAAAAATAATATTCGTGAGTCTTGACGAGTGTGTCCAATTTGGTGAGTTTTAGAGTTTGTCAGTACATCCTAAGTGGGGAAAACGCATTAGGGGGCGCTACTGAGCTGTTGGGGCAAAATGTTGGGCAAATGTGGTATCAGATGAAAGAGCTCATGATTTTAAACCTACGTGGCAGGTTTCATGATTCTGTGAACATCATAAAGTCCTCAAAGCGGTGTTCGAAAAATGAAAATCGGTGCACGCCACGCCGCGTGGGTGACTTCCTGTTTGGTAAAAAAATTCCACAAAATGAATTTCCCAATGATCCGATGAGACCTATGACATATGTAAATTTCATGCAGATCCGAGAAGATTTGTGGTCACATGACCCGACGTGTGGGGGCGCTAGCGAGTCCCCTTACCACGCTTGCGTCCAATCACGTTAAATTAAATAAATTTTCACCAGCTGCGACGTGTGTGCAGAATTTCATGAGTTTTCATGTATGTTCAGGCCGCCAAAAATGCGCCTAAAGTGGCGGCACAAGAGCGTGAAAAATAATAATAAGAATCCTGGCAATAGCAATAGGTCCCTCACTGACTTGTCAGTGCTCGGGCCCTAATAAAATAAAATTGTTGCAGGCCTGTATCACTGCTTGTGTTCGTTGAGACCAAAAACTCAGTAGTCACTTCACTCTCAGCTGAGCAGAAAATAAATTAACTGTAGGTACCTTTTTCAGGAGTTATGTGGCCATCCAGGGAAAATAACAGTTCACAGCTGTCTGTCCAGGAAGCTGGAGACAGCAGGAGGACACACTCACAGAGTTTGGGTGGATATCCAACGTTGCCAGAGGAACTCTGAGCCTCCTCGATGGCTCGGAGCGCTATCTGGTGGTTGTCCGTTGTCTCCCGGTCGGAAACTGTCCACAAGGCTAGGATGTCGAGCTGGGTTAGCTCAGTTAACTTAGCCTGCAGTCTCTCCACTTTACAAACCCGCTCACTTGACTAACGAGCGACGTAACAGGTTACTAGGTTGCAAAACGTCGGGCAGACGTTCTCAGTAACTCTCAATAAAATGTACTTTTACAGATTATCCGGTTAACTAATACACATACTGTACAAACTGTTTTCTTCACAACTTCAGACGTCCACACCGCCAAAAACACTACTGTATCCTCCTGTTAATTTTCTTTCCTTCCTGTCTCCCGCATTAACGCACACACCACCCATCCTTCTAAATAAAATACACCTCATGTCAAAAGAAAGCATTTCTTTAGAAAGGGTACCGTAGAAGTAAACAGCTTTTTATCAAATGAAATAAAATAAAACACATATAGCATTTTTAACATTTTTTAACACATGAACTTGAGATTTTACCAAACAATGAAATATATGTATTTCACTCTTTTTAACCTTTTATCAAATCCTATTTATCCATGTATCTATCACCAACTATTTAACATATTTATGCACTTTTTTGCCCGGGCTACATCCTTAATCCTTGAAGGAAGGGAATTTAGTTACAACATGTATTGGATTATCTGATGGATATTGAAAGAGCCAGACAGTCTGCTACTCTTGCGTCTTCCGTTTTAAAAGATTTGCATGAAAGGAACAAGTTGACAGAGGAAGTGCCACTTCAAAGAGAGCCTTGTAATCCTAGAGGTCTATTTAAAAAAACTACTACCTGCAGAGACGTGGTCTTGTCTCACCAAACAATCAGTTGGTCAGGTCCAACCAGCTCAGATGGGGAGGTCCACTGCTGCTAATCACTGTTCTTAGGAACCAGAGGCAGCGACTTGAGGAGGTCCCAATATGATTTGTGTGACAACTCCCTGACACGTTATCATTGCTTATTGTTATGTGTAGTTTTACTACTAATGCTAATGATCCAGTTCAGCTTGTTATACAAATCCCTGTTGTCTAAGGAGGAAATTAGAGAAGTCAGGCCAAATGTGACTATGGCATGCAAGTTCTGTAATATGAGGTCAGTGCATGTGTCTTGCTACTCACTAACACATTACCAAAATGTCTATAATTACCTACAGTAGAGACAGATTTATTTCATGTTGTAACATTAAACCAAATTTATCTTGTGATATTTTTATTACTGATAAACATGTAGCTGATACATACAGTACATACTAATGGACAAACAATATTGTATGAATTTTAAAAAGGAGACAAAGTAAACACCCGAGGGGGGACATTACAATGGACACTTTTAAAATACCAAAATATTCATCATCAGTTAGATGCGCTACAATCATCAGCTCAACAGGTGCTTAAATAACCATTATTATAATGGGTATTATGTTCCCCCAGACTTATCCAACATATGGGACATACCCTTGTCCCTAACATAGTTTATAATGTCCCCCACAATTTGAAATCTATATTTTTTGTATTTGAGTTTGTATGTAATGTCTTCCAAAGGTAAAGACTGAGACATTTCCTTAGGTCATTGTTCAATACTTAATCTACCAGTACTTTTTCAAATTAATGCTACAACTTTTTTGGCTTTTTATGTTATGCTACTAAATTATAATTGAGATCATGCTGACAGTAACCTGAAGTACTCAAAGCCTCCAGCTATTTATCCAGCATACCCATGTAAAAAAAGTGGCTGCTTAGATGTGAGACAGCAGCAGCCCAAGTCTCCATGCTGGGACAGACAGACCTAAGAAGTTATGTATATCCATCTGAGGCACATCCTATTTAAGACCACAGCTTACTGCAGCTATGCTTGAGACTGGAGGCCCACAAAGGTATTTACACTTGTTCCCAGTTAGAGAGACAGACAGAGACAGACAGACAGATGTGGGAATGTAGTGGAGAGAGTGCAAGTGAAAAATAATGTTAATTAAAGAAGGTTAAATATATCAAGACTGAGTAGGTGGCCAAGACGCGAACGATGTAGGACGTGTTTTTCGGTCGCTCCTCGGGAATGTGATTATAATATAGTTTTAATATCATTTTAAGTTTGTCCACTGTCCGCAACTTCGAGGTGACCAAGTGGTTTTTAGGAGCCCTGCATCTTGAGAGCCAAACCTGCATTTTTGTCGAGCGGCCGGGTGAAAAATGAGTCTACCGATGAGTCTGCGAAACAGGCCGCAACAGGAGCCCGAATTACCTGAGAGGCCGAGTGCTAATGAAGAGATGCTACGCAGCATCAAGGTAATGATGGACGACCAACAAACTGAAATTGTGACAAAATTCGAGTCAATCATATCAGAGCTAGTTACGAAGGAGGTGGCGACTGCTCTTAAACCACTGCAAGAAAAAGTCTCCCTGCAAAGTGGAACTATTAATGACTCTACACATCACCATGTCCGACAGCCAGACCTACAGATTTGAAAACCCGGACCAGGCCCTGGAGTTCGTCAACAAGAGACTCAAGAAGAATCCCAGCCCGGAGAGTGACTGACTCTGAAATCCTCCAGCGCTTGTTGGCTCGGTTTGTATTTAGCATCTATTCTGCTGTTATCTTATCCAGGGACTGACTATAGTATGGTGAACTGTCTGTAAATTTTTATTGCTCCACTTATAGAGTATATTGGCGCTCATTTTTATTTCTATTGTCATATTTCTCTCTGTCAGTCTCTACTTATGAGGATGTTTTTGACTGATGCAGTGCTTTTGAATCAGTTTTTCTTTTTCTTTTCTTTTTTTTTCTTCATTATAATACATGGCACCTTTTTATTTTATTTTTATTTTTATTTTGGGACAGCACATATCCACACTCCCTGAGGTCGTTTAGTAGCACGGTTAAGCAGCAGATAACGACAGGTTTTATTTCAATGTGGGGTGAAGTAGCACGCATCACTGTTTGGATGCTTCTGCTAAGTGAGGAGGTTTGTTCGAATCTGGGGGGGTTGTTCGTGTTTTTTCGGGGTAATGACTGGCACCTACGCTACTTTTCCAGATGTATTGAGAGGGTTTTTTTTTGTTTGTTTGTTTGTTTGTGTTTGTTTTGTTTTTCTCCTTTTTTCTTTTTACATAGTGAATTCTTTGTCCTTTAATGGCCCAGGTTAAAAGAACACTATCCAGTGTGGGTGGAGAGGTTAGATTTGTAAGTTTAAACTGTAAGGGTCTAAATAATCCAATTAAGCGTAGTAAGGTGCTGCACTACTTGCGCCACCTGGATGCTCATATTATATACTTGCAGGAAACCCATTTAAAAGAGATAGATAGTGTTAGACTGAAGAAGAGCTGGGTCGGGAAAATATTTCATTCCTCATTTTCCAGTAGATCAAGAGGCGTTGCTATTCTTTTACATAGAGATATTCCTTTTGTTCATGTTAAAACGATCTCTGATTCTGATGGCAGGTTTATAGCTGTCATAGGACACATTTTTGATGTAAAAGTGACTCTTGCTAATGTTTACGCCCCCAACTGGGATGATGAGTCTTTTTTTAGACAGGTTTTCGCAATGCTACCTGACTTGTCCATGTATGATTTAATTTTAGGTGGAGACTTTAACTGCTGGATGAATCCATCCTTAGATCGTTCTTCCCCAACCTCAGCTACTCAGTCCAAGTCGACCAAAGTGATTCAAGCCTTTATGAAAGAGTTTAATGTTGTTGACCCTTGGCGTTTTTTCAATCCGGATAGGAGGGAATACTCTTTTTTCTCTCACATTCACCGTACCTATACACGAATTGATTTTTTTTTAGTGAATAACAAATTGTTATCCTCCATTTCCGGCTGCAAATACGATTCAATTGTGGTTTCGGACCATGCCTCCATTTCTATGAATGTTTATTTTCAGAAGTTTGTTAATACAAGACCACCATGGCGCCTGGATACACATTTGCTCTTAGATACAGACTTTATTAAATTTGTTGCAGAGCAGTTGGATTTCTTTTTTCAGGTCAACAAAACTCCAGAAGTAACAGCCTCAGGGTTGTGGGAAACAATGAAAGCTTTTATCAGAGGGGAGATCATTTCTTATAAGGCTCATCGGAGAAAATCTAGAAAAGAGAAGTTAGCCAAGCTTTCTCAACGCATCGCACTCTTAGATTCTTTATATGCAGTCTCAAAACTACCAGATACTTATAAGGAGCGGATGACTTTACAAGCTGAATATGATCTTATCATGTCGCAGCATACTACTGAACTTTTATTACAATCAAGATCCAAATTTTATGAACAGGGTGACAAGACGAGTAAACTCTTGGCCCATCGACTACGTCAAATTTCTGCATCTCAGTTAATTCCTCAAATTGAGACTGGCTCGGGCGTAACATCTGACCCTTTGGAAATCAATAAAACCTTTATGGAATTCTACAAATTACTATATTCATCTGATTGTCCTAATACTTGTGCGGATATGATCTCCTTCTTTGATAGGTTTAACACTCCCAATCTGGATCGAGTTGCAGCTGAGGAACTGGAACGTCCTATCACAGCAGTTGAACTTGAGGCGGCAGTTAAATCATTACAAAGTGGTAAAAGTCCAGGCCCAGATGGCTTTCCAGCCGAGTTTTATAAAACATTCTGGAAACAACTGGCCCCACACCTGTTAGAGATGTTCACTGAGTCTTATAATTCAGGCACACTTCCCCACACCCTAAATCAGGCTTGCATTTCTCTGCTTCTAAAGAAAGGTAAAGACCCACTTTCATGTGGTTCATATCGACCCATTAGTTTACTGAATGTCGATTTCAAATTATTGTCCAAGTTATTAGCCCGACGCTTAGAAGTTGTCTTACCTTCAATTATATCTTTGGACCAAACCGGGTTTTATACGTAATAGACACTCCTTTTTTAACCTTAGAAGGGTGTTTAATGTGGTCTATAATCCTCCTTCAAATGCTCTCCCAGAAGCTCTGATAGCTCTGGATGCCGAGAAGGCATTTGACAGAGTAGAGTGGGATTATCTTTTTTTTATTCTGGGGAAATTATTATATGCCTCTCCTCAGGCCATGGTCAGGACAAATGGCACAAATTCGGAATACTTTCGCTTACATCGTTCTACAAGACAGGGTTGCCCGTTGAGTCCGCTCTTATTTGCTATTGTGATGGAGCCTCTGTCAATTGCTTTGCGGTCTCATCCTGATATATGTGGTATAACCAGAAATGGTGTAGAGCTGAAGGTGGCGCTGTATGCGGATGATCTTCTGTTGCTTTTGTCTACTCTGTCACGTTCTATTCCTGCAGCCCTTTCAGTCCTAGACAAATTTAGTAGATTCTCTGGATATAAACTTAATCTTAGTAAAAGTGAAATGCTTACTGTTAATGGAGAGGTAATCGATAATTCACTTCAGCTTCAAAATTTACCATTTAAGGTAACGGACGCTGGCTTTGTTTATCTTGGAGTTTATGTTGCCAAAACATTGGTTAATCTCTATAAGGAAAATTTCCTGTCTCTGCTCACAAAAATTAAGCAAGATTTTGAGCGATGGTCCCTACTAAATCTCTCCATAGCTGCCAGAATCAATGCAATTAAAATGAACATCTTCCCGCGCTTTTTATATTTATTCCAATGCATTCCTATCTTCCTTCCTCTTTCCTTTTTCCGTAAAGTAGACAGTCTTATTTTAGATTTTATTTGGAACAAGAAAACTCCTAGGTTGCGTCTACAAGTTTTACAGAGGCCCAAAGCTTTGGGCGGAATGGTGTTACCAAACCTCCTTTACTATTATTGGGCAACAAACATTAGAAATCTGAACTATTGGGTTAAGTATGGAGATGTTGAGGTCCCCCCATCATGGTTGATTTTGGAAGCAAACTCAGTTCAGCCGGCGTCATTGAAAGCGTTACTGTATTCGCCCTTGTCTTTTTCTACTTCTGGTCACACTAAGAATGTGATAGTTGCCTCCAGCATTAAAATATGGACTCAGTTTAGACGTCATTTTGGCCTTCAAACTCTTTCAACTGAGGCTCCACTTGCAGCAAATCCTATTTTTCCCCCATCGTTATTGGATAGCCCCTTCTCTATATGGGCTAGGCTGGGCATAAAAACTATTAGAGACCTGTATGTTAATTCTATTTTTGCTTCTTTTCAACAATTGGTAAATACATTTTTGCTTCCTAAAGAACATTTTTTTAGATACCTCCAAGTCCGAAATTTTGTCCGTGGCTCATTCCCAGGGTTCCCCACTCTTCCCAAGTCTTCAGACTTTGAGACTTTTCTGAAGCCTCTCTCTTCATTAAAGGGGGCAATCTCCTCTATTTATTCAAATATTTATAGTCTTTGTCCAGGCTCTTCTGTTGTACTTAAAACAGTTTGGGAGACAGACTTGGGAGAGGTGATTGTTGATGATGTTTGGGAAGAGATTTTGCGCAGAGTACATAAGTCTTCAATATGTGCTGGTCACAGCTTTATGCAATGTCGAATCCTTCATCGAGCCCACTACACTAAAGCCCGGCTCGCAAAAATGTTCGATACAGTGTCTCCACTATGTGATCGATGTCAACAAGCCACAGCAAATTACTCTCACATGTTTTGGAGCTGCTCTTCTCTGACTAGATTTTGGTCTGAAATCTTTAGTACTTTATCCAAAATAACTGAAAGGGATGTGACTCCCAATGCCTTAACTGCCCTATTTGGTGTATGGCCTTTCCCTCCTACTTTTTCCCCAGCTAAAAAGGATTTAATAGCATTCACAACTCTGCTGGCCAGGAGGTTGATATTGCTAAAATGGAAATCCCCAGTCCCACCTACCTATACAAATTGGGTTAAGGATGTGCTTTATTTTCTTAAATTAGAAAAAATTAGACTGACTCTGATTGGAAAGGATGTCTTATTTGAGAAGACCTGGAATCCCTTTCTGTCTTATGTTAACAGCACAAGATGTCCGATCACTGTGAACTGAGTAGCTACTGCAATGCTGAGCCTGTGTTTTTTTTTTTTTTTAATTATTATTTTTTACTAATTCACTTTTTATATATATATATATATATATGTGGGTATGTGTGTGTATGTGTATATATTTTTTGTATTGTTATTATATATTTTTGTATATTTATATATATTTTTTACTAATTCACTTTTTATATATATATGTGTATGTGTATATATTTTTTGTATTGTTATTATATATTCTTTATTATTACTAACTTGTTTAATTATTTTTTATTGATTTATATTTCCTACTACCTGCCAACTCATATCTATGTTTCCCTATTGATCTTATTAGTCTATTTATTTATTTATTTATTTTGAGTATTACAACTGTTATTATTTATTTATTTTTATCTATTCATACATTAATTTATTCATTTGCTTATTTATTTACCTATCTTTTCTCTTCCTCTATCATCATCATCATTATTATTATTATTATTTTTTTTTTTCTTTCGTTTGTCCTTAATTTACTTTTACCTATGCATGTCCATCTGTTGGAGCTGGGTGCCGGGGGGGTGGGGGGTGGTATCTGTTCTGGGGTATATTGTATTTAGATCTGTAATCAGAACACTATTGCTATTGTTTTTGTAATATGTAAAACTCAATAAACAGACGGTTCAAAAAAATAAATAAATAAATATATCAAGACTGACAGGGTAACAAAAATAAGGTCAATGAGGATCAAAATATGCAATAACGCAATGTCTGTGTATATGTATGAGACAGAGACACGGGCGGAGGGGTGTGTTGACTTTTCCAGGCAGTGCTTGAGAGTAGATTGATAGCACACACGTGAGGACTTGGCCCAGTAAGAGAATAAACACTGCACACTCTTGGCTGAAAGGGAAGAACATTCTTTTTTTTATATATGTTTCCTTTTTTTCTCCTTTCCCTACATCTTTCAACTGCCGTTTCTGTCCCGTCATTTTTTGCAGCTTTTAAGCATGTTTGAGCATGAACTATCCTAGAAGGCACATTTGAACTTCTGTGTAGTCGAGATGAATGATGTAATACTAATGTCTTGTTTAATTTAGGTCTGTTTTTCACCAAAGGAGGATTACACCACACTTGGCCCACATTAAGTTAAAAAAAATGCAGCAGCCATGACAGGAGGACATGATAGCGATAATGTCTCATATTTAGGTTCATTTAAACTAATCCTACCGCAACTTATTGGCACATTCTAAAATCAAATAGTCATACACGGGACATCATAGGAAGCTGAGCCAATGGGAAAGGTGGTGACCCTGATGGCTGGCCAATAGGAAGAGAAAGAAAGCTCGAGTTGGCCAATAAAGGGCTCTTCCAGCACTGAGCCTGGAGAGTGCATCCAGATGTTGCTCTCATATTTTCCTTCAACTCAAACAGACTGTGGCTGTAAAAATAACACCAGGCAAACCGCCACTACAGCCTTTCCTGCCACTCCACTGGGGGATTACATGGCAAGTCAAGCAAAGAGAGACACTGAATATGTCCCTTAAGAGTGTACGTGTGTGCATGTGATTTTTTGGGGGAGGTACAATCATATGGTAAATGAGAGAAATTGAACTTTTGTACATGAGGTTACAAAAATACATGAAGTTACAAAAAAGGTAAAATAGTATTGGACCATAGCTTGAAATTGACTTGAGGATTTTAAAGTTAAGGTTTTCTGAAATGACACTAACTATGTGTCAATGATCAATTTCTATGATGAGAAAAGGAGCTTAACCAACTACAGAAATATTTAGTGACATTTAGTAAATAGTTCTAAATTGGCTAATAATATAATAATAATTATTATTATCTACCGTAATTAATGGATACCTGTATTTGGCAGCTTGCAGGTGTTAATTAGAGCCACAACATAATTATGTAAGCAGAGTCGTTCTTACCTGACACCAGGATGTCGTTGCGGAGGGCGCAAACAGCATACTCTGACTTGGTGAACTCAGGCAGTTTGGCCAGTGATTTCCACTCTCCAGTTACTGGATCATAGCATTCAGTGTAGGGCAGGTTGAAGCCGCCTACCCTCTCACAACCCCCCACCACCACAATCACTTCAGAGTAGCCGGTCGACCTGCACAGAGGGAAATGAGGATGGTCAGCCAGACGGAGTGACATAACATCAAAGATGGAGGGAGAGTAACAACATGACTGGAAATAAAAAGGTACTCCACAGATTACAGACATGACGTATAATTAAAGTACTTTATAGTTGTAGACATACACAGTGCCATGAAGACGTATAAACGTCAACACATAATTCGAGGGTAGACATTTGTGTGTGGTTTGAACAGGAACAGCTTCATTTATCTTAGAGGTGGTAAAGAGGTGTCAATCTAAGGTACAACAAAAACACACTTGAGGCTTCCGTTTAACTGAATTTCCAGGATCACAAAGCTTTCCTATTTGGCCGCTCAAAACACATGCCGTTGATATGACCACATTTCCTACAGTGGAGCAAACTACAGCTCCTTTTCTTATTGTACCATTCTGAAATACTGATGCCAGATAAATACTACTTGTGGTTTATTCCATATAAAGAAATCCTAAATCCTGTATGTTCTAGGCCACACTGTCAAAGTGTGCCCCACATTTCCCTGTTCTTTACTTTGCACGCGATAGAATATAGGTCAAATATAGGTAGGAAAGTGAGACTATTTCACATATACATATATGAGGTGCTTTATCCCAGGAGCCATTTAGCTTTACGAGTCTATGCACGCATATATGTGATTGATTAGATTTTAGTGGCTTCCCAAGAAAACAGAGGCCCTAGTGTAGACCCAGAAAGGAGAGAATCTGGCATCTGTTTTGAGCAGGAGAGGATCTGGCCCTAAGGGCAAACGAAGCCAACAGTGCGGGTACAAACTGCCTGCCTGGCTTGTGCATCTGAAAAGATCTGCCTGGATACTGACACAATACACCTGAAATACACGTCACGTCACAGCCTTAATAACTGACAACTGGCACTGTTCCAGTTTATCCTAAAAGCAGGTTAAACTCAGAGGAGCAGCTGCACTCTTGTTTGCGGTACAGCAGGCTACCATATGGTCTTTTTTGTACCTCATTCATGAGGTTCAATCAGCAGCAGCCTTTGTCCTTTAACAAATAATATATTATGACATCAAACAAAACACAGCAGAAATAATGGCATTAATAATAGTAACAGTGTAGGTATAAAGTGAAATCGCGGGGACATTAAGAACTCAAACACTTCAGGTGAGTTACACTGCTGGTATGATAACAAGACTCAACATTTCCTGATTGCTGTTTCTCGCGTCACATCTTTTTTTTTCTTCTCCCCAACCAACCAGTCTGTGTACGAACATGTCCTTCCTCCTTCATTATCATTTCCATTTCAAAATAGAACCACAAAACAAAGCTCGGTCAATGACACACTTGTCTGTTAAGCACAATAACACTCCTTGTGTCTCACACACTCACACGCACACACACATACAACAACAACAACACTGCCAGGTCATCAGATCAAGTTCATGCGTAAGTTGTAACCTCAAGTTGTAAATATAAGGCATAAAGCAACTAGATAAAGGCAAATTTCTCTCGGAACTGATTCACATCTACACACCCTCCCGAACTCTCCGATCCTCCTCCGCCAACCAGCTCTTTGCCCCATCTGCCAACTACCATGGGGTCAAGAGCTTTTAGCCGATCTGCCCCCCGCCTTTGGAACTCTCTCCCACCAAACATTTGCACTTCGGACTCTGTTTCCACCTTTAAATCCCACCTGAAAACGCACCTATTCAGAGTGGCATACTCTGTCTCACACTAACTATGCAATCACGTTCTTGCTTATTTGTTGCACTGATGCACTTTATAATCACATTCATATTTATTTCTTTATCTTTGCACTAAAATTTACCGGATTTGTATTGTTTGATGTACTGTTGTCGTGTTTTATGTGCCTTGTAAGGTGTCCTTGAGTGCTTTGAAAGGCGCCTTTAAATATAATGCATTATTATTATTATTATTATTATTATTATTATTATTATTATTAAGTAACTCTAACCTCTGTTGTCATCACAGTGGAAATAAGCATTTGAACACAACAAGATTAAGATTGAAAAAAAGATCAAACCAAATCTGTTTTCTTCCGCAATATAAAATAATTGTTGGAATAAGGCAGCAGAAATAAGTCATTCATAACCCATGTGACTGCAGCACAGTACATACTGTCAGTCTTTAATCAGACTAACGAGTCCTACCTCTTCCGTGAGCCAAGTATGCTGGACATGATAAACTGAGTGATTAACTAGTGTCTGTTTCTTCTTAGAGTTAACATCTTGGAGAGATTATCTGTTACCTTCCTCACAGAAAGTATAACCAGTAAACCAACATTTCAGTTACCTGCGTGGACGGGTCCTGGGTGACATCATTTCATTTCCTAGCACGTGATAGCGCCTGGCCTCATGGAGGAGCTGGTAGCACTCTGGAGCGTTCTGGATTAGCAGGTCTCCTTCCACCGTCTGGACAAAGTAGTTGGGGTGCAGAAGGGGCAGGCGCACATGGTGCAGCAGGGCTTTCAGCAAGGGCTTCCTGTGCTCCACACTGTGGTACACCCATCGCATCACCGCCTCAAACACCACCTCTTCCTTACCGACGGATAGCTCATCGCTGCAGATGTACTCTTCCAGCTCTTCCCTGCGTAGGTCAATGAACTCCTCATGCTGACCCACCTCTGAGAAATTGGCCAGGGCATAACTGCGGCAGCGGCTGGCTAGCTGCTTAAGGGAATGAGCATCGGCGAAGCGCTGGATGCCCAGGCAGTTGCAAGGGTCAAGCTGGTCCTCCAGGAACTTTGCACAGGCGTCACGCAGTGTGGAGATCTGGAAGAGGCTGGAGGTCTCGAAGAGGAACTGGACATTCTCAGTGGTGATCTTAGCGCGGCCGGTGTAAACATAGGTGAGGAAGGAGTCCATCGCCTCAGCCAGGATGCCGTTGATCTCCACCAGCATCTCCCGGCTCTCGCGGTGATCATTGCAAAACATGGCTCTGAAGTAGGAAGAGCAGGCAGAGAGCACAGCACGATGGCAGGGGAACTCGCGGCCCTGCACGCTGATGACCACGTCAGTGAACAGGCGGCAGTCACGAAACTCATTGAATACCTGCAGGATGCCCTCTGAGTGGGATGAGCCAGAACAGAAGTCCAACACATCCTGGCTGGCTAACGTTTTGGAGTCAACCTCAAACACCTAAGGAGAGAACATGTATAAAAAAAAGGCCAAAAGTGGAAGTTTCACCAGTTATTACAAATGTTGTGAAATATAAAACATATCAAAAACAAAATATATGTTTGTTTAGCTGCACCTTGCGTTTGACAGCTGGTGAGTCTCTGATCCCAGAGTCCTCCCTGTTCATCCGTCTGCCCAGAATCAACACCATGGCTGCTTCTTTCAATGTAGACCTCTTAACTTTAGGACGACCTGAAGATGATGAGAAAGTAGTACAGTGGTATTATAAAGAGTGTGTTTCCATGACATATTAGATGGTATTATTTACTAATATCATAAGTTGCATCCTTTCAAATATGGCATCAGGGGGCTGCCTGGTAAAGGTCATGAAGTCATAAATAGAAACCTAATTGGATCTCTGTCGTACAAATTGAGAACAGGCAAACAAAGCACTCCCACAGCAAAGCCACAAATCATGTGTACAGAAGTTGGCAAAAACATTTGAGTCCCAAACACTTTTTTCTCAAACCCCATGGGGCAATCAGGGTTCTTGCATCAGGGTTGAGGAAAACTAGTTTTCAAGGAATGAAATCTGAGTGCCACAAAAATTTGCATGACACCTCCTCTTGCTCATTACTGCCACTCTACCACACAATGGACTCAGGAGAAAGAAAGAGGCACGGGCGGGAGAGAGGTTGAGCAACGGTTGGTGAACCAACCTACATGTCAGTCAGGTTTGTTTTGAAAGAGAGTGGGGGCAGGGATGCTATGAGACACTATACAATCATTATTTGAACAACAAGTGTTAAGTCCTGGCTTCTGATAACCTCGAGGCATATTTTGTGTTTTAAATGCACCTGAAGTATTTCAACATCTCTTTCAGAAGGAGTAGGTTACTCATAGTACTACAAAGCTGCCCCATGAGTTGTGCTTTGTTCACATCCACAAAGACCGTGTATATATGCAGGATACGCAAATTCAAAAAACCTTGATGATATTTCATCATAACACTAGAATCTCTTATCTATGGCCATTAGCCCTGTTAAATCTAGCAGTGCTTGGCCTTTACTCCAGTGAGATCACTTATTACAAGTTATTTTTAACTTTGGCTCAGGCACAACAGATTCAACCTATTCATGCGCAGCACCTCCTTGAGGTTCTGTGGACTTGAGGACAGGTTTAGTCAGAGGTGTCCTTATGCGTGAAAGATTTATCAAAGCATGTTTAGCCTACTCTGTGATTCAGAAACAAATAGGAATTAGGAATTCAATAAAATTAAACATAATTAGAAAATAATGTACAATAACACACACACACACACAAATGCAAAACAAAATAAATACAAGTAATTTGATTGCTTTCTGTTTAAATTGTCTTAATGATTTCTTTAAATACAAAATGATGCTAACAATAAGGTTTGTGTTTTTTTGTTCGGTAAAAAAATACTAAGAATACCAAGAGAAAAATGTATTAATCAAGTAATAATGATGAATATAACGTTATATGAACAGGTGGTTAACTTTCACTAAGCAGAAAAGAGAGTTAGCTTTGTTTTATTGGACAAACGAGACTTGAAATGCCAACCGTTAGTTCTTGACAACGTTGACTTTACTCAGTAAGTTATAACGTTACTGTCACAATTTCACACGAAAAAGCAAGTCATTAATAAAGATTCAACACCCATACGCATTGTCAACATCCTTGTTTACAGAGGAAAAAAAGGTTACCTTAGGCAGAAGTCTCCTTCCTCTTCAGTTACAAGCGGAGGGGGAAAAAACAAAAAAAGTACTGAGGAAAATAAATCTGTTGTCTGAAAAAGTTGATTAGTATCCTTTACAATATCTGTCCTCGAATAGCTATGGGACACAACGTAGACTGTTACCCAGCCAGGACATTTTGACTTTGGGGTGATGACAAAAACAAAGAGCTCTAACTAGCTAACTGTAAACACTGAAGCTATATATACTTGTCAGGAGAAGAAAAAAAACATCACTGCGCCCTCTCTGCTGGAGTTACTGGTGCATTCTGGTTAACGTAGTTCAGACAACAAGTCCCCGTTTAACTTTTAGCTCAATGAAAAACATCACTTCCCAAGCGCCTGAAGTTCTCCACGTGGCTGTCCTTTGTTTGCAAACAAACGCAACTTTCAGGGGAGAAAAAGTTCATAACAAGCTGTGACAGCAGTTGAGCAATACACGCAAGGAAACGTCAGTTATAGCTTTATTTGTATGAACAGTTCTTACTACAATATTCATCGTAAATTACCGCCATTAAAAACACTTTATGACCAACTTTAGGATTTCAACGATGGGCACATTGACATACATAGAGATACGATTAAAAACGAAAACATGAGACATAATCGTGTTCATTTTAAAGTTGTAAGTATGATGTGATCCTATAGACACGTGAAAACAGGATGATCGGCACGCTTTTTTCAGGTGAGGAAGAAGGAGGAGTTTTGGAGGAACAAAGGATGTCACAACTTCCTTAGCCTACCCAGTTGCAAAATATTTCTGAGAGTTCCCAACTAAGTTCCGTGAAATAGGCATCACTATCCAGTTTTACACTGTGTGTTGTTACCAGTAGCCTACTGAAGAGAACTGTCCCCTTTACACATCATATCATCATATTTCTCTCAAATATGATGTACTTGTTTAGGACACAAGGCTTCTAGAATACTGATCAGAGATACACACAGTGCTCTTTTTGTCAAAGTCAAGGGGAAGGGGGGGGGGGTGCTGCTGGTGTGCAGGGGCCTGTTTCAGAAAGCGTTTAGTGAAAACTCTGATAAAGTTGACTCAAAGTTCAAGGAAACTCTGGTTTCACAAAGCCAGTTCAGCTTAACTCTGTGTCAGTTACCCTGGCAACATACTCCGTGAAACTGACCTGCTCGTTGGCAGGTTTTCTTTAACTAACCCTGAGTTTCTCTTCCTTTTTAGTTGAAGCCTGCAGACTGAACGAGCTGTCAGACATGGTGTGTAATTTTCTTCAAGAGTCAGTTAATACTGAAGCACAAATACAAAGCAGAAATCTCCGTCAGAGGGTGATCAGACCCCGCTGGGATGTTTTATCATTCTCTGATGATGTTGTTTGAGTGTTTCCATTTTTCTGTACAATCGATCATTTATCTGAACAATATTCTCAGCCTTCGTATCGTCTGTATGACACATCGTGGACAAGCAATATTTGAAGGGTATTGATAGCCAAGTGGTGTAGCTGGTGGGGTCTGCATGAATATTAAATGTGCCACGCACATACATACACAGAATATAAATGTTGAATAAGTGGACCACTCGAGACTAACGTTTTTTTTTTTTAAATTAATACTCACACATTGACTGTTAGTAATTGTCTGCCACTCCAGCTCATGTTCTTTTGCTGCTGTTACTGTATTGCTTTTTATTAAATATATACTCATTATCTGCATGCATTCATTAATATTTCTAACTCCACTGGGGAGAAGTAAGAGGACTGAGCCCTTTGTTTCACCTGTTGCCATGGTGAATCATGTTACCTGTGTTCCATTGATGGATTGGAATCTCCTCATGCACGAGCTTCACTCAGAGTTACTTTGAGTCAGAGTTGATTGAACTAACTGTTATCACCTGTTCTGAAACCCAACAGCTCAGAGTCAGTCAACCTAGAGTTAAAGTTTTAACTCAGTCAGTTAAACCTGCTTCCTGAAACAGGCCCCAGGTGTCTGCTGTAGGAGTTCAGCAAAACAAAACCATGTGACAGCAAATGTTCCCAAGAGTAAACACGTATGTGCAAATCTGTCAATACAGAAATTATTGTGATTTTTATTTTCTGCCTGCAGATGTAAAAATGAGAGATGGGCAATACCATAAAATTTGGCTTTAATCTAATGCCTAGCAACACCAAGTTCAGAATCACCAGGCTAATATTATGTAGAAGTAAATAATATACTATGATTTATAGAGTGCATGCATCATCAATCATTTGCTTCTGACTACATATGTTATTATTAATAAATTAATCTCCAAACACACATTTCCTTCCACTTTCTTCTGTCACTTGAACATATAGTTAAACACAAGACAGTTTTTAGTGGTAAATACACATTTTTATTCTGTTAATTCTCTGAATTAACAAGTTGATCGCACACAACAGCAGTACAGAAACAGAGTGCATACACTAAGCAGAGTGCTCATGTGCAGAGTGGGATCTTACATGAGATGAAACCTTTTTGGTTCTTGTATCGATACTCAAAACAACACTTGATATCTCAGCCTCTGCTCAACAGAGCCTCTGCTGTTAAGTTGCACAAGTTGCAGATGGAAGAAACAGAAATAAATCCATCTGACTCACCATTATTTACCAGACCTTCGTTAAGGAGGGAAGGGGCTCTTTCCTCTTCGCTAGTCCCGAGTCAATTAGCCATTTGTTAATGATCTCCCTGGACATCCAGTTATAGACAAACAAGTCCTTGAAGGAAAATGGAGTTAAGTGCTTTGTGACTCTGGTCAGAAAACACAGTGCAGAGCAAGTTCGTGTTGGCTTTTACATTACAAAATGATGATAAAGTACATATTTGGCATGAATGATTTATCTTTAAAATACTGCTTTGATGCCTCAACAATAAGACATACATTTGTCATAATTTAGAGTTCAGCAGATTTAGGTGTCAAGTGCTTTAAACATACAAAATCACATAAGAGTGAAGATAATTGTCAGGGATGTTGAATTATTCATTTACATTTCACAAAAGCTGATGTTATTTTGAACAAGACTCACTGTTCTTAAATGTGACTGTTTTGTTTAATTTAAAGTGAGAGAACTGTAGTATTTCTCCATCAGAATTCAATTATTTTTGTTGTGGAGAGTGGGTTGAAACTGCATTTAGACAATCATATTGACATTTACAGAAAAAACAAATAAAGAAAGAAAATGTGAAAACAAAATGATAGACATTTTGGTGGCTACCCACTCACTTACTTAGGGGATGGGGGTTGCACAGGAGGATTCCCGACTCTCAGAATTTCAAAAATCCTTGAGCTTGTTTGTTGGTGGGCACTTTGAAGAGATGCTTAACACATGTTTGCCAGGGACAGGGAACAATGACCATTGTGCCCTAATGTTTCACGCGAGACAGACACTTAAGTTAACGGAAACAGGAAATTCTTTGAAATAAGCATATGCATATGTATACTTCACAGTTCTGAAGAATCATTTATGCTACTGTGATCTGGCTGAGTCTGTGCCGATTCAACAGCTGCACAAGAGTATCAGAGATCTCCCTGTACCTCAGCCCATACAGGTATGGAGCAAACGCCCTGGGCAGTAACATAAAAACGCACATATTGACTGTGCTGACCCACACAAGGACATCTTCACTTATGTCTGTCCGCTGAAACAGGTAGAGCTCCAGGGTGAAAACAAAGCCGGGGGCAAAGTAGAGTAGGAGTAGAACCCCGTGGGCCAGCAGTGTGACGCGGGCCCGAGAGAAGCGGCTCTGCCAGATACCCTGGGCCCTCGTCACCATGTAGAGCCGAATGTAGCAGTAAAAAATGAGCAAGGTGCAGATGAGTGCTGCTACTAAGAAGTAGATGTGAATCCCTATCACGTTGAACTCAATGAAGCCCAGGGAGATGAGGGCTAGACATACAGCCACCTTTTCGTGGGGGTTTCCCCTCTTCATCTCAACCATGATCACCAGGGTGAATGGGCAAATGGCTGCCAGAACCCACACCCCCACCAGGATGCAGTGGGCACGGGCAGGCGGAAGAAGGTCATGGTAACGGAGTGGCCAGCGAACGGCAGTGTAGGTGTCGACCACCATGAGGGTGACGGTGAGGATGGCACAGCAGTAGGCAGTAACAGTGACAGCTGTGACCAGCTCACAAACTAGCCAGGACACCTCAGCTCTCACAGCGTTGCAAATCATTGTGGCCAGGTTGAGGATGAGGAAGAGCATGTCTGCTGTCAGCGTGTTGGCCACCAGCAGGTAACGCGTCTCCTGACGCAAGACACGGGACAGAAAGATGCATACCAAGAGAACAGGGTTGGTTAGCAGAGTGGCAAGTGTGATCACAGAGGTAGGGATGACAAACAATTCGAGGTGCCACCTCTGCAGGCTCTCCACCCATATCTGTGTACGATTTAAAAATTCTGATGTCATGTTGTCTTTGAGGAGTTAAGAAGACACAGATGCTTTAACTGAGGTGTGTTTTGTGGTGTAGACTACTTCCTTCAGCAGATTCCTGTGGATGAAAATGCAGCCATAAATGATCAACAAACAGAGTGGACCACCTTAAAAATGCATGTATGTAAATGCATACAAATATGCAGTATCATACTTGGGTGGGGAACTATTTTATATAAGCTGCAAGCTTTTAACAGCTACAAGCAAACATGGGTCTTCTCAGGAGTGAGAATAAAAGCAGTAAATCTGCATTATGAACTATGGACTGTAAACAATATTTCCATATAGCCTACTGTGTCAATCATCTTGATTTATTGCCGGCTGGACAAACATGTATTTATAACTATCAAGCTATGCTTTAGCTGATTCAGTCTTCATCAAAAATGCATTTATATGACTTTTGTAAAGGCCTTCTTACAGCATTTTACATTACAGTTTAAATTAATTCAGTCCATATCAGTTATAATACTGTAAAGTAACTACTTTATTTTTGTGCTAATATTCAAATATGAACAGCGCCAAGCCATGTACTCTGCCCCATGAGTGTTATATATAGCGAAGCAAATGCAAATCGATGCAAATTCTTTAAAAAATTGGAAATCAACTCAATGCAAGAAAAACTACAAAAAATGATTAAAGATATTTTAAACATTAACATTAAACCTGACTTTAGTTCATTTTATCATTCACAAATTAGACTTTAAGGTATCCAGTAGCACACCAGGATTTCATTTCTGATTACTTTTCACACCACTATCCCCTTCATGAACAGGAATAGATTTAATGTTCAATGGTCAAACACTCAGGACGAACAAAAAAGTCACTTGGTTCAGTTCAAACTTTGCTTAGACACACCTTTTGACGAATTATTGATTGACCAAAGGTGAGTTTTCTTACCTGATGTCCAGAGCAGAAAAACCTGTCAGCATCCCACATCCATTAGGCTTAATGCTTCTGTAAAATCGATGGGTGTTTTGTTCGACTTGAGTCATCCACTGATCTTATCTGATGTACTCTTTGTTGACTCACACAGATGACATAGGGATGCAGAAAGCAACAACCACTTGGCCGTCACATAGTAACAGGGTGGAGCTTCCGTCCCCTTCGCACTCCACATGCTGTTGCTTTTCCAATATCAACTACCCTCGATGTTTGAAATCTGACTTTGTTGTAAGAATTTATTTGAAAACCATCTAGGTTACACTGATTACTTTCACATTTCCTTTTAATGCCAGTACATCAAGCATCAACACAGTTAAGCCCATGAAATTACTTTCAGGTCCAGATCACTTTAAGGAAAGTGTTTTTTGGGCTGTTAAGAGAATATATGGGATACATTATTCACCATGTTCACATCTGAGAGCTGTAACATGGACGTTACTGCATCTCACTTCCGCATGAGGCCATTTACATAAACACAGAAATCAACTTCACACCAGCTAGGGTTCACACAGTTCATGGAGGACAAGCCAGGTAATACTTTTGTTGTGTTTTAGATAAGAATTGTCTATGGTTCCCAATGACAAACCTTAGTTCAACAAACAATCAATTGATACCTTTTGTCAGTTCTGTAATCATATAATTTGCTTTTTAAATTATTCGCAGTTCTTTCAGTCCTTCCCTCACTGTCATTTATTTTTTCTCTTGCTGTAGCCACTCTTGCCTCTAGTCTCCTCTTCCTCGTCATCATCCTCTTCTTCCTTGTCATCACTATCAGCTTCGATTTTGCCATAATGCTCCTGTTCCTGCCATTCTCTCGCCATCAATCTCTGAAACACATCATACTCCTCCGCTGATGCCTTGGCAACATTTGAGAGGAAGGTGTCCAGGTCAATGTTAAGGACACTGTCCAGTTTGGGGTTGATGACGGCTGTCTGTCCTTTCTTGTCTGGGGTTTGATACAAGCCCCTGCGCTCCAGAAAAGTGTGTCGACAGCGCACCTCATCCAGAGTGAAACGGAATAACCTGGTTTTCAGCATCTCTGTCTGTTTGATTCCCATTCTGAAGTAGACGTACTGTAGAGAGATGGATACATATATATTGTTAAAAGCATCAAACAAGAAAAAACTGCAATTATCAGTTTAGAATGTCTAAAAACTAAGATATTGACAAATATTTCATTAGAATTTAAGATGGTACACAAAAACAATATACTCATAAATAGATAATAAAAAGTAACTCAGCAGATATGACATAATATTCTCCGGATACAAAATGAAATGATCTGTTATCTGAACTGATCAGGTGGCTGTTAGATCAGCTCAATGAAATGATATCATAACCTGAAATAAATTGTTTTTGCACTATTCTGTGGCCAAGTCATACAACTGATAACACAATGCTGTAGTCTGTTCACAACAAGTATTGCCTAAGAGCTGTGGGGTTCAATTATGGCCACCAGAGGGAGTACTACAGCTGTACCTCTTCTATACTACACACTGCCTTTACACATGTGTTGACTATGAGATGTTCACACTGGAAAAGTGACTAAATAACTCAAGCAACTCAGCATGCACGATAGACACAGTTGATTTTGAGTGTGCTGTTCGTGTACACTATTGTCCCAGAATGCAATGCACAAAGGAAATAAAGTGGGTCTTCACAATCGGAAAAATGTAAGCCAATTGTAGCTGATTGAGCAAACAATTCAGAGGAAAAAAAACAACTCCTAAAACAATGGAAACACATTTTCCTGTCTGTTTTTTCCAGTTGTAGTCTGATTGATATACATTGCTGCAAGTGGTTGAGTAAATTTATTTATTGTACTCAAGTTAACTGGGGGAAAAACCCCATGAAAGTATCTATTAAAATTGGTATCTACTTGGAATTGGCCTTTTACAGGCTTGTTGACTTTTACAGCTACTGTGTGTTTGGCCATAATGTTTGGTCGAGTTTTGAGGAAGTCAATAAATCTGTTGTCTACCATGAGAACAGCAATGACCATGGACACTGTAGCCTGCTTCTAAGTGGCAAGTTCAACTAAATTGTGTGTTTCAATGAGGCCAGAAACTAATTCTTAATTTTCTTGTTAATTCTTAATAAATTGATCTAAAGTGTATAGAAAGTATCCAATGGCTATTTTAAGTCATCAATTGTGTACTCTGAAAATGCTCATCAGTTTCCCAGATCCCAAGGTAACATCTTGAAATTGCTTTCCTGACCAACAGCCCAAACCCCAAAGAACAGCAGCAAACTCTCACATCTGAGAAGCTCACACTAGTGAATGCTGTTTTTGATTACAGACTTACAAAATTCCTTTCTACTAATTTTCTGTTGATCTACAAATTAATGAATCACTGACTCATTTCAAATATCCTTGAGGTCTCATTGAAATGTCAGTGAAACACTCCTTCTTCACTTCCCACAGAGAGACATCCGCACTGACTGTCTCATTTCTCTCTCCATCGGTCTAAATGCTGACCTGAAACTTGTACTCCAGCTGATCGAGGTTTTCTTGCAGTGTGGCCGGACTATCTCTGAGGATGTCTGTGATCTGATGTGTTGTAAACAGGCAATTCTCTCTGAGGAACACCACCACATTTTTTATTGTCTTCACAGGCACAGTCAGGATCTGAGGGTGATGAGACACCGTTCTCTGTAGACTGCCTGTAGGGAGATATAAGGGGAAATATTTCGGTATTATTCATAGAGAACCCAATACATATAGCTTTATTCCTTACATACTATTTGGGTCAATTTTGACCTGTCTTTGCATTTGAGAGCAGTAAAATCACCTGATAATGTTAAGACTTTTAAGATATTTTTGTATGTACAGGGTGGTCTGGGTTATATTTGACCCATAGTTATTAAAAAATACCATTAAAAAATGTTCTTTCTCTCTTCACATTCAAATCATTATGGCTGTTTTAAGTAACACTGGACATTAAACAGCTTCATTAGGGGGTAATCACCCGTATATTAATGACTGATGAGGTATTTATGAATGAACTATATTGATTTGTGGTTTAGAAATTTGGTATAGAGACAACTTATGAATGAATACTGTGAAGGGTCGGAGTATAAACTGTAAGGGTTAAAGCAGTCCTTTAACAATGTTATGACTCACTGCTGCATACAGTTCATGATCTCACCTTCAACTAAACCTAGTTTCCGCAGGTTGTCTATGCGCTGCTGAAGCTGTGGCTCCTTGACAGTGTAAAGTTCGGGACATTTCTCCAGCAGTTTCAGCACACTGGAGGGGTTGAGGCCCATGGAAAACAGAGCTGTGAGAGTTGACAGAACATGTTTGGCAGTACTTCCCCCTCTGGCTTTGGACACAGAGTCATATATCTGCTCTGCTTGGATGTCTGTGAATCCCATATTAGCTAAAGAGCGCAGGGACAGCTCTGTGACCGGCTTGCTGCAAAGAGGAGCTGCATCATGGCTGCGTTGCGCTGACAGCAGAGTGCTGCTGGATGAACAGAACAATCTACACTGGGTGCAAAATGGATGCAGGGGGCTAATCCAAAACTGGAGTGGACTGCATACAGAGGAGGTGGCATTTTTTACAGTCCACCGAAGAACCTATGGAACAGTGAAATATGTTATGTTATTATGACCAAAGAACAATTATAGAGGGAAAGTAAGCAAAAGAGATGCTAATAAAACCAGCTCTGTTATCATTAGCCTGAGTTAGCAAACATCAAGGTTATAGCAGTTTGTGGAAAACTTCGGCTGTATTTTCTACTACACTTTTTAAGTAAGCGGACAATTTAAAACGTCTTACAACCGCAAAGAAATGCATTAAAAATAATTTTACAAAACTGTTGTTTTGTGGCATTCAGATTCACCTGACGCGCAGCAACGCTGGTGCCCATGCTTGTCCGTCGTAGATATTATTCCGTCTTTAAACAGGGTTTGAGAACAATAGTTCCGCTACGTGCTTGACGAAAAAGCTGTTTTATATAGCCCATGTAGAGTATTTTGTTCACAATAGTAGTCTATTTGAGGATGACGGTATATTATACTGTATATGGGTGGAACACCTGAGAATTTTTCTCAAGTCCTCCTAATACCTGGGTACATCTACTTCTTAGCTGAAAAAGGTAAAAATAGCTTGTTTATCTATAAATCTACATCTACATCCATTTATATGAATATATTTGCAGTTTGTATGGTGAGTTGACTTGGAAATAAATCGTGGATGTTATTTAGAATAGCAAGATAAAAAAAACAACAACAAACAAACAAAAATTACCTTGATTTAGTGTTTACACACTACATAAAAAGGATGTAAAGTACAAGGTTTTCATTGGAGTGAAAAAAACATCCCACAGTCCTTATTACACAGAATAAATAAATAAATCAAGCATTTGTGGTCAAATATTTATTAATGTATAAAATAAATAGATAAAATATTGTAAATATACTTACAATTTTAATTAAAACATCAATATTAAAATCACCAGCAAAAGCTGGATCAGGAAAACTATTCCAGTCAAGTTCTCTATATGGTTTCTGTGAGGTAAACAACTCAACGTTGTGGTCACTTAGGTGGATTTTGGTGGCAAAGCTGGATCCCTGTGTACTATTACTATGATTCTAATGCTTCAAATCTTCCCAAATGTGAGAGAATAAATACAATAGATTAAATAAAAATACAAAAAAACTGCTGCTACATTATGATACTTTTGCATTGTTGAGTTGCAATCACAAATGTGTCAACCAGCACATTTGACCAACCAAACAGCTTGGCAATTATATTCATTATACGTGGTAGGAAGGCACCTTACACTTCAAAAAGGCAAAGATATATTTTTCTCCAAAAGACTTACACTAGACAGAGCAGTGTTTGGTTATTGCCATGGACTAAAACAAGCTTCCATTTTCTTATTTTGCACTTTGTGTCCTCTAAGAATCACTGCAGACTAAAAGTTGGACGGACGGTTAGGTTCCTCCTAGTTTTCATTCATTCATAATCATGGAGGTACTTCTGAAGCTCTGTTTCTAGGGCCACCATTGACAACCGCTCATCCTCATCTTCCTCCTCTTCATCAGGAAGAGTCTCATCACCGTGATCAGGAAACAAGCCTTGCCCGATGCATGCTTTGGGACTGGACTGTTGCTGTGGAGAGCCTGTTTAATTAGAAAAGGTTCTGAGTTCATGAATCATTATCATTCATATGGACTGCTGTGAATACAGATTATGATTCAGATCTTAAAAATACTTAAACTGCTGCTACAGTTTTGATGTTGCTAAATTAATGCCACCAGTAGCTTTCATGGAGAGCCTCACACTGAATTACTGAATTAGATGAGTTAAGCAGCTTGTTCAAGCTTGATTGTAAACTTTGGGATAGATTTACAATCTTTGGATGTCAACAAATTAATTGCATATTAAATGAATAAATGAAATGCACAAATAAACAAATATTTCATTGCACGGATCAGAGGTGAAGCCAAATTACACTGAAGTGGAAAACAAACCTAGCTATTGTTGGTCTAACCTTAGTGTTAAAGTGTACTCACAATAACTCTGAGTATCTAGGACCACCTCTGTCCAGGTGTACTCTGATAGGGAAATCTGCTGACTGATCCACGACTGCAGCAGCAGCTGGTCTAGTGTCATCCTCTGGGTGGGATCAGGGTGCAGGAGCCCACGTAGCACACCATGCAGCTCTGGGTTTGTAGACAGAGAGAGATTTCAGCACAGAGTTGTAAAAGAAAACAGAAATGATGTTTTTCTGTGGCAGCCAATGACAAGGTGAAATAGAAACTATTTCCAGCCAGTAGCACAGCAGTATACCTGGAGAGAGGGGAAACGGGGGCTTGAGTTTGGCTTGCAGGATCTCCTCCACACCACAGAAGGGGTTCTCACTGAACAGCAGAGTGTAGAGCAAAACCCCCAGAGACCACATCTCCAGCTCTGAACCTTCATATCTACAGAAAGAAGGCAAAGACACAGATTAATTGCACCATATTATCAAAACAAGCTCCTATCTGGCAAAAAGCAAACATGGCAAAATTGTGTTCTCTGTGAATGGCTTCTCTAGTTTCATGATTGGTGTTTTTTTGAGGCTACATACAATTTAACTGTATATAGTTAACAGGTCAACTGCAGGTTTACAGGGCTGTTTCTAAAAATAAAGGAGCAAACATCACTTGTGATTCTCTAGTATTGTGTACATACGGATTTCCTTGAAGCACCTCCGGGGAGCAGTACTCCAGAGTGCCAAAGAAATTGTAAAAGAGCTTCCCTGGAGCCATCATGGTAGCAGAGCCAAAGTCTATCAGTCGGATGTGGAAACACTTGTCAATGATTATGTTCTCATCTTTTATGTCCCTGTGAAGGATGTTTTTATTCCTCAGATAGAAGACAGCTGCCACCAGCTGGGAAAGAGAGAAAACCAGCAGTTTAACAAGTAACAAATACCCTCTCAAATTACAGTATCCATTCCCCTGTCAGATGATATTTCCAACTATCCCTTCACATACCTGTCTAAAGATGTAGCTGGCCAGAGGCTCATCCAGCCTTGGCTGCATGTCTATGAATTCAAAAAGGTCCAAACCATCTCCATGTCTCTCCATCACCATCTGGAAGTAATACCCATTCTCAAACACCTCCAGCACCTAGTGACACACACACACACACACACACAGATATATATATGGCTGTAGAACAAAGGCATTTAACATCATTAATGACAGTTCCTAAAACCTTGTGAATTAAGTGTTTTAATGTGAAGTTACCTTGACAATGTTGTGGTGCTGCACTCGTGTCAGTATGGCAATTTCCTGGCTAACTCTTCCCAACATGGGGTCATCTACCCAGCAGTCACTCACAATCCTGGCCTTGCTAATGAACTTCACCACCACCTGTAAATTTCAACAATTTGGCCATATCATCACAATCTTACCAGAATAATTTCATATACCTAAAAATTGCTAAACACTGTTTATACAGAAATTGTGTTTTCTTACTTCTTGTCCATCAGAGTGTCTTACTGCCTTCCAGACAAAACCAAAGGCTCCTTTACCAACAGCTTTAAGTGGCTTGTACTCTTCTTCAAACTGCCCATCACAGGCTCGAGAGTGATCCAAGTCCATGGTGGAATGCAATGCCTCTCCATGGTTGGCCTCTCCAATCCTCTGAAGAATGGATCAATGGATAAACGAGGCAGATAAATGCACACTTCATATGTAGATAGACGGCTGTGAACAACTAAAAGGAATTAAATTGTAAAATAAAATTGTGAAAGCAGGAGATTAGGAGAACAACACTTTTATATTTAGATAAAGAGATATAATGTGCCATACTGACTTTTCACTATAAAGCTTTACTGCCACTACTACTACTGACCTCCCCTAGATTAGCTCCTGATTCGTTGTGCAGTGATGCATATGTTTGCAACAGTGTCCTCTGCTGACCAGGCCTGCTTATCCACACACAGAACATAGAGCGTCCATCAGGAAGATCAGTCCTGCAAACATCACACTGCACATCTGAAAAGATGAAAAAAGAGGATAAATAGTCTTGTTGCCTTATGTAACAATATTTGTTGATTTTATCAGGAAATTAGAATAACAGTGAACACTGTTAGTACCAACCTACTCTCGTGCCATCTCTGTGGTATCCACTTCCTTCGTATCGCCCCTCCAGTATCTGTGTAGAGTCTGAGGACAGTGTGTGTCCATTTACCTTCTTTTTCTTTGGAGTAGATGTAGCAGGAATGTCTATCAGTGACTGAATGGCACTGTTAATTTGCACAGAAAATTCTTGGCTCTTTTCCTTATCAACTGAAGAGAAAGCTGCCCACTGATCCAGCCTGTCTTGGTTCGTTTCAAGATGCTCTTCACTTGAGCCGTTTCTGGCCTCTACATTAGCGTCGGCAGTCTCGACAGGCTCAGTTTCCTGATCAGAACCTACCACACATGGGGAGGGTGTACGCAGGAGCTCGGCTGTATCGCAGGAGGTCATGGAGTGTTGGTTATCATCATTGTAACTTCTGCCACTGAGGATTTCTGTACTACCACTCAGATCTAGGTCGGCCAGGGCTCGGGTCACTAGATCACCATTGCTGTTGAAGTCCAGGAAACAGCTGGCTGAGTTGACTATGTGTGCTGAAGGAGAGTGTTCTGCCTGGAATGGACCAGAACCACCATGGCCGGCAAAATTTTCACAGAATCCAGAGGAAGACCTGAGAAATGGAGTTTCAATTGATTATGGCACTAGACTGGCATATCTTTTCAGACATAAATATATCCAGATCAAATTATTTTAAGATATTGAGGTAGGTAAATATGGAGATTACTGAAGAATGTTCCCTGTTGTCTGCCTGATGTCAAACTGCAATGTCCTTGAATTTTGAAGCTTTGAAGCTCATCTAAGGGTTATT